>NW_027194828.1:0-103043 GCF_032444005.1 Ranitomeya imitator
CACCCTGCACTCTGTACCCTACACTCTACACTCTTTACCCTACACTCTATACCCTACACTCTATACCCTACACTCTATACCCTACACTCTATACCCTACACTCTAAACTCTATACCCTACACTCTATAACATACACTCTATAACCTACACTCTACACTCTATACCCTACACTCTATAACATACACTCTATACCCTACACTCTATACCCTACACTCTATACCCTACACTCTATACCCTACACTCTACTCCCTACACTCTACACCCTACAGTCTATACCCTACACTCTACACTCTATACCTTACACTCTATAACATACACTCTATACCCTACACTCTATACCCTACACTCTATACCCTACACTCTATACCCTACACTCTACACCCTACACTCTATTCCATACACTCTACACCCTACACTCTATACCATACACTCTACACCATACACTCTATAGCATACACTATATACCCTACACTATACACTCTATGCCCTACACTCTATACCCTACACTATACACTCCATACCCTACACTCTATACCCTACACTCTATACCCTACACTCTATACCCTACACTCTACAACCTGCACTCTACAACCTGCAATCTATACCCTACACTCTATACCCTACACTCTATATCCTACACTCTATACCCTACACTCTAAACTCTATACCCTACACTCTATACCCTACACTCTATAACATACTCTATACCCTACACTCTATACCATACACTCTACACCATACACTCTACACCATACACTCTACACCATACACTCTACACCATACACTCTATAGCATACACTCTATACCTTACACGATACACTCTATACCCTACACTCTATACCCTACACTCTATACCCTACACTATACACTCTATACCCTACACTCTACACTCTATACCCTACACTCTACACCCTGCACTCTGTACCCTACACTCTACACTCTTTACCCTACACTCTATACCCTACACTCTATACCCTACACTATAATCCCTACACTCTACACTCTACACCCTACACTCTATACCCTACACTCTACACCCTACACTCTACACCCTACACTCTAATCCCTACACTATAATCCCTACACTCTAATCCCTACACCCTACACTCTATACCCTACACTCTATACCCTACACTCTATACCCTACACTCTATACCCTACACCCTACACCCTACACTCTACACTCTATACCCTACACTCTACACCCTACACTCTACACCCTACACTCTATACCCTACACTCTACACCCTGCACTCTGTACCCTACACTCTACACTCTTTACCCTACACTCTATACCCTACACTCTAAACCCTACACTCTATACCCTACACTCTTTACCCTACACTCTAAACTCTATACCCTACACTCTATAACATACACTCTATACCCTACACTCTACACTCTATACCCTACACTCTATAACATACACTCTATACCCTACACTCTATACCCTACACTCTATACCCTACACTCTATACCCTACACTCTACTCCCTACACTCTACACCCTACAGTCTATACCCTACACTCTACACTCTATACCTTACACTCTATAACATACACTCTATACCCTACACCCTACACTCTATACCCTACACTCTATACCCTACACTCTATACCCTACACTCTATACCCTACACTCTACACTCTATACCCTACACTCTATAGCCTACACTCTACACTTTACTCTATACCCTACACTCTATACCCTACACTCTAATCCCTACACTCTAATCCCTACAGTCTACACTCTATACCCTACACTCTATACCCTACACTCTATACCCTACACTCTACACCCAACACTCTACACCCTACACTCTAATCCCTACACTCTAATCCCTACACTAATCCCTACACCCTACACTCTATACCCTACAATCTATACCCTACACTCTATACCCTACACTCTATACCCTACACTCTATACCCTACACTCTACACCCTACACCCTACACTCTACACTATATACCCTACACTCTACACCCTGCACTCTGTACCCTACACTCTACACTCTTTACCCTACACTCTATACTCTACACTCTATACCCTACACTCTATACCCTACACTCTAATCCCTACACTCTACACTCTATACCCTACACTCTATACCCTACACTCTATACCCTACACTCTACACCCTACACTCTACACCCTACACTCTAATCCCTACACTCTAATCCCTACACTCTAATCCCTACACCCTACACTCTATACCCTACACTCTATACCCTACACTCTATACCCTACACCCTACACCCTACACTCTACACTCTATACCCTACACTCTACACCCTACACTCTATACCCTACACTCTATACCCTACACTCTACACCCTGCACTCTGTACCCTACACTCTACACTCTTTACCCTACACTCTATACCCTACACTCTATAGCCTACACTCTACACTTTACTCTATACCCTACACTCTATACCCTACACTCTAATCCCTACACTCTAATCCCTACAGTCTACACTCTATACCCTACACTCTATACCCTACACTCTACACCCTGCACTCTGTACCCTACACTCTACACTCTTTACCCTACACTCTATACCCTACACTCTATAGCCTACACTCTATACCATACACTCTACACCATACACTCTACACCATACACTCTACACCATACACTGTATAGCATACACTCTATACCCTACACTATACACTCTATACCCTACACTCTATACCCTACACTCTATACCCTACACTATACACTCTATACCCTACACTCTACACTTTATACCCTACACTCTATACCCTACACTCTACAACCTGCACTCTATACCCTACACTCTACACTCTATACCCTACACTCTATACCCTACACTCTATACCCTAGACTCTATACCCTACACTCTATACCCTACACTCTACACCCTACAGTCTATACCCTACACTCTACACTCTATACCTTACACTCTACACTCTATTCCCTACACTCTATACCCTACACTCTATAGCATACACTCTATACCCTACACTCTACACTCTATACCCTACACTCCATACCCTACACTCTATACCCTACACTATACACTCCATACCCTACACTCTACACTTTATACCCTACTCTCTATACCCTACACTCTATACCCTACACTCTACAACCTGCACTCTATACCCTACACTCTATACCATACACCCTACACTCTATACCCTACACTCTATACCCTACACTCTATACCCTACACTCTATACCCTACACTCTACACTCTATACCCTACACTCTATAGCCTACACTCTACACTTTACTCTATACCCTACACTCTACACCCTACACTCTACACCCTACACTCTAATCCCTACACTCTAATCCCTACACTCTAATCCCTACACCCTACACTCTATACCCTACAATCTATACCCTACACTCTATACCCTACACTCTATACCCTACACTCTAATCCCTACACTCTAATCCCTACAGTCTACACTCTATACCCTACACTCTATACCCTACACTCTATACCCTACACTCTACACCCTACACTCTACACCCTACACTCTAATCCCTACACTCTAATCCCTACACTCTAATCCCTACACCCTACACTCTATACCCTACAATCTATACCCTACACTCTATACCCTACACTCTATACCCTACACTCTATACCCTACACTCTATACCCTACACTCTACACCCTACACCCTACACTCTACACTCTATACCCTACACTCTACACCCTGCACTCTGTACCCTACACTCTACACTCTTTACCCTACACTCTATACCCTACACTCTATACCCTACACTCTATACCCTACACTCTAATCCCTACACTCTACACTCTACACCCTACACTCTATACCCTACACTCTACACCCTACACTCTACACCCTACACTCTAATCCCTACACTATAATCCCTACACTCTAATCCCTACACCCTACACTCTATACCCTACACTCTATACCCTACACTCTATATCCTACACTCTATACCCTACACCCTACACCCTACACTCTACACTCTATACCCTACACTCTACACCCTACACTCTACACCCTACACTCTATATCCTACACTCTACACCCTGCACTCTGTACCCTACACTCTACACTCTTTACCCTACACTCTATACCCTACACTCTATACCCTACACTCTATACCCTACACTCTTTACCCTACACTCTAAACTCTATACCCTACACTCTATAACATACACTCTAAACCCTACACTCTACACTCTATACCCTACACTCTAATCCCTACACTCTACACTCTATACCCTACACTCTATACCCTACACTCTATACCCTACACTCTACACCCTACACTCTACACCCTACACTCTAATCCCTACACTCTAATCCCTACACTCTAATCCCTAAACCCTACACTCTATACCCTACACCCTATACCCTACACTCTATACCCTACACTCTATACCCTACACCCTACACTCTACACCCTACACTCTATACCTTACACTCTACCCCCTACACTCTATACCCTACACTCTACATCCTGCACTCTGTACCCTACACTCTACACTCTTTACCCTACACTCTATACCCTACACTCTAAACCCTACACTCTAATCTCTACACTCTACACTCTATACCCTACACTCTGTACCCTACACTCTATACCCTACACTCTACACTCTATACCCTACACTCTACACCCTACACTCTACACCCTACACTCTATACCGTACACTCTACACCCTGCACTCTGTACCCTACACTCTACACTCTTTACCCTACACTCTATACCCTACACTCTATACCCTACACTCTATACCCTACACTCTATACCCTACACTCTAAACTCTATACCCTACACTCTATAACATACACTCTATAACCTACACTCTACACTCTATACCCTACACTCTATAACATACACTCTATACCCTACACTCTATACCCTACACTCTATACCCTACACTCTATACCCTACACTCTACTCCCTACACTCTACACCCTACAGTCTATACCCTACACTCTACACTCTATACCTTACACTCTATAACATACACTCTATACCCTACACTCTATACCCTACACTCTATACCCTACACTCTATACCCTACACTCTACACCCTACACTCTATACCATACACTCTACACCCTACACTCTATACCATACACTCTACACCATACACTCTATAGCATACACTATATACCCTACACTATACACTCTATGCCCTACACTCTATACCCTACACTATACACTCCATACCCTACACTCTATACCCTACACTCTATACCCTACACTCTATACCCTACACTCTACAACCTGCACTCTACAACCTGCAATCTATACCCTACACTCTATACCCTACACTCTATATCCTACACTCTATACCCTACACTCTAAACTCTATACCCTACACTCTATACCCTACACTCTATAACATACTCTATACCCTACACTCTATACCATACACTCTACACCATACACTCTACACCATACACTCTACACCATACACTCTACACCATACACTCTATAGCATACACTCTATACCTTACACGATACACTCTATACCCTACACTCTATACCCTACACTCTATACCCTACACTATACACTCTATACCCTACACTCTACACTCTATACCCTACACTCTACACCCTGCACTCTGTACCCTACACTCTACACTCTTTACCCTACACTCTATACCCTACACTCTATACCCTACACTATAATCCCTACACTCTACACTCTACACCCTACACTCTATACCCTACACTCTACACCCTACACTCTACACCCTACACTCTAATCCCTACACTATAATCCCTACACTCTAATCCCTACACCCTACACTCTATACCCTACACTCTATACCCTACACTCTATACCCTACACTCTATACCCTACACCCTACACCCTACACTCTACACTCTATACCCTACACTCTACACCCTACACTCTACACCCTACACTCTATACCCTACACTCTACACCCTGCACTCTGTACCCTACACTCTACACTCTTTACCCTACACTCTATACCCTACACTCTAAACCCTACACTCTATACCCTACACTCTTTACCCTACACTCTAAACTCTATACCCTACACTCTATAACATACACTCTATACCCTACACTCTACACTCTATACCCTACACTCTATAACATACACTCTATACCCTACACTCTATACCCTACACTCTATACCCTACACTCTATACCCTACACTCTACTCCCTACACTCTACACCCTACAGTCTATACCCTACACTCTACACTCTATACCTTACACTCTATAACATACACTCTATACCCTACACCCTACACTCTATACCCTACACTCTATACCCTACACTCTATACCCTACACTCTATACCCTACACTCTACACTCTATACCCTACACTCTATAGCCTACACTCTACACTTTACTCTATACCCTACACTCTATACCCTACACTCTAATCCCTACACTCTAATCCCTACAGTCTACACTCTATACCCTACACTCTATACCCTACACTCTATACCCTACACTCTACACCCAACACTCTACACCCTACACTCTAATCCCTACACTCTAATCCCTACACTCTAATCCCTACACCCTACACTCTATACCCTACAATCTATACCCTACACTCTATACCCTACACTCTATACCCTACACTCTATACCCTACACTCTACACCCTACACCCTACACTCTACACTATATACCCTACACTCTACACCCTGCACTCTGTACCCTACACTCTACACTCTTTACCCTACACTCTATACTCTACACTCTATACCCTACACTCTATACCCTACACTCTAATCCCTACACTCTACACTCTATACCCTACACTCTATACCCTACACTCTATACCCTACACTCTACACCCTACACTCTACACCCTACACTCTAATCCCTACACTCTAATCCCTACACTCTAATCCCTACACCCTACACTCTATACCCTACACTCTATACCCTACACTCTATACCCTACACCCTACACCCTACACTCTACACTCTATACCCTACACTCTACACCCTACACTCTATACCCTACACTCTATACCCTACACTCTACACCCTGCACTCTGTACCCTACACTCTACACTCTTTACCCTACACTCTATACCCTACACTCTATACCCTACACTCTATACCATACACTCTACACCATACACTCTACACCATACACTCTACACCATACACTCTACACCATACACTGTATAGCATACACTCTATACCCTACACTATACACTCTATACCCTACACTCTATACCCTACACTCTATACCCTACACTATACACTCTATACCCTACACTCTACACTTTATACCCTACACTCTATACCCTACACTCTGCAACCTGCACTCTATACCCTACACTCTACACTCTATACCCTACACTCTATACCCTACACTCTATACCCTAGACTCTTTACCCTACACTCTATACCCTACACTCTACACCCTACAGTCTATACCCTACACTCTACACTCTATACCTTACACTCTACACTCTATTCCCTACACTCTATACCCTACACTCTATAGCATACACTCTATACCCTACACTCTACACTCTATACCCTACACTCCATACCCTACACTCTATACCCTACACTATACACTCCATACCCTACACTCTACACTTTATACCCTACTCTCTATACCCTACACTCTATACCCTACACTCTACAACCTGCACTCTATACCCTACACTCTATACCATACACCCTACACTCTATACCCTACACTCTATACCCTACACTCTATACCCTACACTCTATACCCTACACTCTACACTCTATACCCTACACTCTATAGCCTACACTCTACACTTTACTCTATACCCTACACTCTACACCCTACACTCTACACCCTACACTCTAATCCCTACACTCTAATCCCTACACTCTAATCCCTACACCCTACACTCTATACCCTACAATCTATACCCTACACTCTATACCCTACACTCTAATCCCTACACTCTAATCCCTACAGTCTACACTCTATACCCTACACTCTATACCCTACACTCTATACCCTACACTCTACACCCTACACTCTACACCCTACACTCTAATCCCTACACTCTAATCCCTACACTCTAATCCCTACACCCTACACTCTATACCCTACAATCTATACCCTACACTCTATACCCTACACTCTATACCCTACACTCTATACCCTACACTCTATACCCTACACTCTATACCCTACACTCTACACCCTACACCCTACACTCTACACTCTATACCCTACACTCTACACCCTGCACTCTGTACCCTACACTCTACACTCTTTACCCTACACTCTATACCCTACACTCTATACCCTACACTCTATACCCTACACTCTAATCCCTACACTCTACACTCTACACCCTACACTCTATACCCTACACTCTACACCCTACACTCTACACCCTACACTCTAATCCCTACACTATAATCCCTACACTCTAATCCCTACACCCTACACTCTATACCCTACACTCTATACCCTACACTCTATATCCTACACTCTATACCCTACACCCTACACCCTACACTCTACACTCTATACCCTACACTCTACACCCTACACTCTACACCCTACACTCTATATCCTACACTCTACACCCTGCACTCTGTACCCTACACTCTACACTCTTTACCCTACACTCTATACCCTACACTCTATACCCTACACTCTATACCCTACACTCTTTACCCTACACTCTAAACTCTATACCCTACACTCTATAACATACACTCTAAACCCTACACTCTACACTCTATACCCTACACTCTAATCCCTACACTCTACACTCTATACCCTACACTCTATACCCTACACTCTATACCCTACACTCTACACCCTACACTCTACACCCTACACTCTAATCCCTACACTCTAATCCCTACACTCTAATCCCTAAACCCTACACTCTATACCCTACACCCTATACCCTACACTCTATACCCTACACTCTATACCCTACACTCTATACCCTACACCCTACACTCTACACCCTACACTCTATACCTTACACTCTACCCCCTACACTCTATACCCTACACTCTACACCCTGCACTCTGTACCCTACACTCTACACTCTTTACCCTACACTCTATACCCTACACTCTATACCCTACACTCTAATCTCTACACTCTACACTCTATACCCTACACTCTGTACCCTACACTCTATACCCTACACTCTACACTCTACACCCTACACTCTAATCCCTACACTCTAATCCCTACACTCTAATCCCTACACCCTAATCCCTACACCCTACACTCTATACCCTACACTCTATACCCTACACTCTATACCCTACACCCTACACTCTATACCCTACACTCTATACCCTACACTCTACACTCTATACCCTACACTCTACACCCTGCACTCTGTACCCTACACTCTATACCCTACACTCTATACCCTACACTCTATACCCTACACTCTATACCCTACACTCTAAACTCTATACCCTACACTCTATACCCTACACACTATAACATACACTCTATACCCTACACTCTATACCCTACACTCTATACCATACACTCTACACCATACACTCTACACCATACACTCTACACCATACACTGTATAGCATACACTCTATACCCTACACTATACACTCTATACCCTACACTCTATACCCTACACTCTATACCCTACACTATACACTCTATACCCTACACTCTACACTTTATAACCTACACTCTATACCCTACACTCTACAACCTGCACTCTATACCCTACACTCTACACTCTATACCCTACACTCTATACCCTACACTCTATACCCTACACTCTATACCCTACACTCTATACCCTACACTCTACACCCTACAGTCTATACCCTACACTCTACACTCTATACCTTACACTCTACACTCTATTCCCTACACTCTATAACCTACACTCTATACCCTACACTCTATACCCTACACTCTAAACTCTATACCCTACACTCTATACCCTACACACTATAACATACACTCTATACCCTACACTCTATACCCTACACTCTATACCATACACTCTACACCATACACTCTACACCATACACTCTACACCATACACTGTATAGCATACACTCTATACCCTACACTATACACTCTATACCCTACACTCTATACCCTACACTCTATACCCTACACTATACACTCTATACCCTACACTCTACACTTTATAACCTACACTCTATACCCTACACTCTACAACCTGCACTCTATACCCTACACTCTACACTCTATACCCTACACTCTATACCCTACACTCTATACCCTACACTCTATACCCTACACTCTATACCCTACACTCTACACCCTACAGTCTATACCCTACACTCTACACTCTATACCTTACACTCTACACTCTATTCCCTACACTCTATAACCTACACTCTATAGCATACACTCTATACCCTACACTCTACACTCTATACCCTACACTCTATACCCTACACTCTATACCCTACACTATATACTCCATACCCTACACTCTACACTTTATACCCTACTCTCTATACCCTACACTCTATACCCTACACTCTACAACCTGCACTCTATACCCTACACTCTATACCCTACACCCTACACTCTATACCCTACACTCTATACCCTACACTCTATACCCTACACTCTATACCCTACACTCTATACCCTACACTCTACACTCTATACCCTACACTCTATAGCCTACACTCTACACTTTACTCTATACCCTACACTCTATACCCTACACTCTAATCCCTACACTCTAATCCCTACAGTATACACTCTATACCCTACACTCTACACCCTACAGTCTATACCCTACACTCTACACTCTATACCTTACACTCTACACTCTATTCCCTACACTCTATAACCTACACTCTATACCCTACACTCTATACCCTACACTCTAAACTCTATACCCTACACTCTATACCCTACACACTATAACATACACTCTATACCCTACACTCTATACCCTACACTCTATACCATACACTCTACACCATACACTCTACACCATACATTCTACACCATACACTGTATAGCATACACTCTATACCCTACACTATACACTCTATACCCTACACTCTATACCCTACACTCTATACCCTACACTATACACTCTATACCCTACACTCTACACTTTATAACCTACACTCTATACCCTACACTCTACAACCTGCACTCTATACCCTACACTCTACACTCTATACCCTACACTCTATACCCTACACTCTATACCCTACACTCTATACCCTACACTCTATACCCTACACTCTACACCCTACAGTCTATACCCTACACTCTACACTCTATACCTTACACTCTACACTCTATTCCCTACACTCTATAACCTACACTCTATAGCATACACTCTATACCCTACACTCTACACTCTATACCCTACACTCTATACCCTACACTCTATACCCTACACTATATACTCCATACCCTACACTCTACACTTTATACCCTACTCTCTATACCCTACACTCTATACCCTACACTCTACAACCTGCACTCTATACCCTACACTCTATACCCTACACCCTACACTCTATACCCTACACTCTATACCCTACACTCTATACCCTACACTCTATACCCTACACTCTATACCCTACACTCTACACTCTATACCCTACACTCTATAGCCTACACTCTACACTTTACTCTATACCCTACACTCTATACCCTACACTCTAATCCCTACACTCTAATCCCTACAGTATACACTCTATACCCTACACTCTATACCCTACACTCTATACCCTACACTCTACACCCTACACTCTACACCCTACACTCTAATCCCTACACTCTAATCCCTACACTCTAATCCCTACACCCTACACTCTATACCCTACAATCTATACCCTACACTCTATACCCTACACTCTATACCCTACACTCTATACCCTACACTCTACACCCTACACCCTACACTCTACACTCTATACCCTACACTCTACACCCTGCACTCTGTACCCTACACTCTACACTCTTTACCCTACACTCTATACCCTACACTCTATACCCTACACTATAATTCCTTCAATCTACACTCTACACCCTACACTCTATACCCTACACTCTACACCCTACACTCTACACCCTACACTCTAATCCCTACACTATAATCCCTACACTCTAATCCCTACACCCTACACTCTATACCCTACACTCTATACCCTACACTCTATACCCTACACTCTATACCCTACACCCTACACCCTACACTCTACACTCTATACCCTACACTCTACACCCTACACTCTACACCCTACACTCTATACCCTACACTCTACACCCTGCACTCTGTACCCTACACTCTACACTCTTTACCCTACACTCTATACCCTACACTCTACAACCTGCACTCTATACCCTACACTCTATACCCTACACCCTACACTCTATACCCTTCACTCTATACCCTACACTCTATACCCTACACTCTACACTCTATACCCTACACTCTATAGCCTACACTCTACACTTTACTCTATACCCTACACTCTATACCCTACACTCTAATCCCTACACTCTAATCCCTACAGTCTACACTCTATACCCTACACTCTATACCCTACACTCTATACCCTACACTCTACACCCTACACTCTACACCCTACACTCTAATCCCTACACTCTAATCCCTACACTCTAATCCCTACACCCTACACTCTATACCCTACAATCTATACCCTACACTCTATAACCTACACTCTATACCCTACACTCTATACCCTACACTCTACACCCTACACCCTACACTCTACACTCTATACCCTACACTCTACACCCTGCACTCTGTACCCTACACTCTACACTCTTTACCCTACACTCTATACCCTACACTCTATACCCTACACTATAATCCCTACACTCTACACTCTACACCCTACACTCTATACCCTACACTCTACACCCTACACTCTACACCCTACACTCTAATCCCTACACTATAATCCCTACACTCTAATCCCTACACCCTACACTCTATACCCTACACTCTATACCCTACACTCTATACCCTACACTCTATACCCTACACCCTACACCCTACACTCTACACTCTATACCCTACACTCTACACCCTACACTCTACACCCTACACTCTATACCCTACACTCTACACCCTGCACTCTGTACCCTACACTCTACACTCTTTACCCTACACTCTATACCCTACACTCTAAACCCTACACTCTATACCCTACACTCTTTACCCTACACTCTAAACTCTATACCCTACACTCTATAACATACACTCTATACCCTACACTCTACACTCTATACCCTACACTCTATAACATACACTCTATACCCTACACTCTATACCCTACACTCTATACCCTACACTCTATACCCTACAGTCTATACCCTACACTCTACACTCTATACCTTACACTCTATAACATACACCCTATACCCTACACCCTACACTCTATACCCTACACTCTATACCCTACACTCTATACCCTACACTCTATACCCTACACTCTACACTCTATACCCTACACTCTATAGCCTACACTCTACACTTTACTCTATACCCTACACTCTAATCCCTACACTCTAATCCCTACAGTCTACACTCTATACCCTACACTCTATACCCTACACTCTATACCCTACACTCTACACCCAACACTCTACACCCTACACTCTAATCCCTACACTCTAATCCCTACACTCTAATCCCTACACCCTACACTCTATACCCTACAATCTATACCCTACACTCTATACCCTACACTCTATACCCTACACTCTATACCCTACACTCTACACCCTACACCCTACACTCTACACTATATACCCTACACTCTACACCCTGCACTCTGTACCCTACACTCTACACTCTTTACCCTACACTCTATACTCTACACTCTATACCCTACACTCTATACCCTACACTCTAATCCCTACACTCTACACTCTATACCCTACACTCTATACCCTACACTCTATACCCTACACTCTACACCCTACACTCTACACCCTACACTCTAATCCCTACACTCTAATCCCTACACTCTAATCCCTACACCCTACACTCTATACCCTACACTCTATACCCTACACTCTATACCCTACACCCTACACCCTACACTCTACACTCTATACCCTACACTCTACACCCTACACTCTATACCCTACACTCTATACCCTACACTCTACACCCTGCACTCTGTACCCTACACTCTACACTCTTTACCCTACACTCTATACCCTACACTCTATACCCTACACTCTATACCATACACTCTACACCATACACTCTACACCATACACTCTACACCATACACTCTACACCATACACTGTATAGCATACACTCTATACCCTACACTATACACTCTATACCCTACACTCTATACCCTACACTCTATACCCTACACTATACACTCTATACCCTACACTCTACACTTTATACCCTACACTCTATACCCTACACTCTACAACCTGCACTCTATACCCTACACTCTACACTCTATACCCTACACTCTATACCCTACACTCTATACCCTAGACTCTATACCCTACACTCTATACCCTACACTCTACACCCTTCAGTCTATACCCTACACTCTACACTCTATACCTTACACTCTACACTCTATTCCCTACACTCTATACCCTACACTCTATAGCATACACTCTATACCCTACACTCTACACTCTATACCCTACACTCCATACCCTACACTCTATACCCTACACTATACACTCCATACCCTACACTCTACACTTTATACCCTACTCTCTATACCCTACACTCTATACCCTACACTCTACAACCTGCACTCTATACCCTACACTCTATTCCATACACCCTACACTCTATACCCTACACTCTATACCCTACACTCTATACCCTACACTCTATACCCTACACTCTACACTCTATACCCTACACTCTATAGCCTACACTCTACACTTTACTCTATACCCTACACTCTACACCCTACACTCTACACCCTACACTCTAATCCCTACACTCTAATCCCTACACTCTAATCCCTACACCCTACACTCTATACCCTACAATCTATACCCTACACTCTATACCCTACACTCTATACCCTACACTCTAATCCCTACACTCTAATCCCTACAGTCTACACTCTATACCCTACACTCTATACCCTACACTCTATACCCTACACTCTACACCCTACACTCTACACCCTACACTCTAATCCCTACACTCTAATCCCTACACTCTAATCCCTACACCCTACACTCTATACCCTACAATCTATACCCTACACTCTATACCCTACACTCTATACCCTACACTCTATACCCTACACTCTACACCCTACACCCTACACTCTACACTCTATACCCTACACTCTACACCCTGCACTCTGTAACCTACACTCTAGACTCTTTACCCTACACTCTATACTCTACACTCTATACCCTACACTCTATACCCTACACTCTAATCCCTACACTCTACACTCTATACCCTACACTCTATACCCTACACTCTATACCCTACACTCTACACCCTACACTCTACACCCTACACTCTAATCCCTACACTCTAATCCCTACACTCTAATCCCTACACCCTACACTCTATACCCTACACTCTATACCCTACACTCTATACCCTACACTCTATACCCTACACCCTACACCCTACACTCTACACTCTATACCCTACACTCTACACCCTACACTCTACACCCTACACTCTATACCGTACACTCTACACCCTGCACTCTGTACCCTACACTCTACACTCTTTACCCTACACTCTATACCCTACACTCTATACCCTACACTCTATACCCTACACTCTATACCCTACACTCTAAACTCTATACCCTACACTCTATAACATACACTCTATAACCTACACTCTACACTCTATACCCTACACTCTATAACATACACTCTATACCCTACACTCTATACCCTACACTCTATACCCTACACTCTATACCCTACACTCTACTCCCTACACTCTACACCCTACAGTCTATACCCTACACTCTACACTCTATACCTTACACTCTATAACATACACTCTATACCCTACACTCTATACCCTACACTCTATACCCTACACTCTATACCCTACACTCTACACCCTACACTCTATACCATACACTCTACACCCTACACTCTATACCATACACTCTACACCATACACTCTATAGCATACACTATATACCCTACACTATACACTCTATGCCCTACACTCTATACCCTACACTATACACTCCATACCCTACACTCTATACCCTACACTCTATACCCTACACTCTATACCCTACACTCTACAACCTGCACTCTACAACCTGCAATCTATACCCTACACTCTATACCCTACACTCTATATCCTACACTCTATACCCTACACTCTAAACTCTATACCCTACACTCTATACCCTACACTCTATAACATACACTCTATACCCTACACTCTGTACCATACACTCTACACCATACACTCTACACCATACACTCTACACCATACACTCTACACCATACACTCTATAGCATACACTCTATACCCTACACGATACACTCTATACCCTACACTCTATACCCTACACTCTATACCCTACACTATACACTCTATACCCTACACTCTACACTCTATACCCTACACTCTACACCCTGCACTCTGTACCCTACACTCTACACTCTTTACCCTACACTCTATACCCTACACTCTATACCCTACACTATAATCCCTACACTCTACACTCTACACCCTACACTCTATACCCTACACTCTACACCCTACACTCTACACCCTACACTCTAATCCCTACACTATAATCCCTACACTCTAATCCCTACACCCTACACTCTATACCCTACACTCTATACCCTACACTCTATACCCTACACTCTATACCCTACACCCTACACCCTACACTCTACACTCTATACCCTACACTCTACACCCTACACTCTACACCCTACACTCTATACCCTACACTCTACACCCTGCACTCTGTACCCTACACTCTACACTCTTTACCCTACACTCTATACCCTACACTCTAAACCCTACACTCTATACCCTACACTCTTTACCCTACACTCTAAACTCTATACCCTACACTCTATAACATACACTCTATACCCTACACTCTACACTCTATACCCTACACTCTATAACATACACTCTATACCCTACACTCTATACCCTACACTCTATACCCTACACTCTACTCCCTACACTCTACACCCTACAGTCTATACCCTACACTCTACACTCTATACCTTACACTCTATAACATACACTCTATACCCTACACCCTACACTCTATACCCTACACTCTATACCCTACACTCTATACCCTACACTCTATACCCTACACTCTATACCCTACACTCTACACTCTATACCCTACACTCTATAGCCTACACTCTACACTTTACTCTATACCCTACACTCTATACCCTACACTCTAATCCCTACACTCTAATCCCTACAGTCTACACTCTATACCCTACACTCTATACCCTACACTCTATACCCTACACTCTACACCCAACACTCTACACCCTACACTCTAATCCCTACACTCTAATCCCTACACTCTAATCCCTACACCCTACACTCTATACCCTACAATCTATACCCTACACTCTATACCCTACACTCTATACCCTACACTCTATACCCTACACTCTACACCCTACACCCTACACTCTACACTATATACCCTACACTCTACACCCTGCACTCTGTACCCTACACTCTACACTCTTTACCCTACACTCTATACTCTACACTCTATACCCTACACTCTATACCCTACACTCTAATCCCTACACTCTACACTCTATACCCTACACTCTATACCCTACACTCTATACCCTACACTCTACACCCTACACTCTACACCCTACACTCTAATCCCTACACTCTAATCCCTACACTCTAATCCCTACACCCTACACTCTATACCCTACACTCTATACCCTACACTCTATACCCTACACCCTACACCCTACACTCTACACTCTATACCCTACACTCTACACCCTACACTCTATACCCTACACTCTATACCCTACACTCTACACCCTGCACTCTGTACCCTACACTCTACACTCTTTACCCTACACTCTATACCCTACACTCTATACCCTACACTCTATACCATACACTCTACACCATACACTCTACACCATACACTCTACACCATACACTCTACACCATACACTGTATAGCATACACTCTATACCCTACACTATACACTCTATACCCTACACTCTATACCCTACACTCTATACCCTACACTATACACTCTATACCCTACACTCTACACTTTATACCCTACACTCTATACCCTACACTCTACAACCTGCACTCTATACCCTACACTCTACACTCTATACCCTACACTCTATACCCTACACTCTATACCCTAGACTCTATACCCTACACTCTATACCCTACACTCTACACCCTACAGTCTATACCCTACACTCTACACTCTATACCTTACACTCTACACTCTATTCCCTACACTCTATACCCTACACTCTATAGCATACACTCTATACCCTACACTCTACACTCTATACCCTACACTCCATACCCTACACTCTATACCCTACACTATACACTCCATACCCTACACTCTACACTTTATACCCTACTCTCTATACCCTACACTCTATACCCTACACTCTACAACCTGCACTCTATACCCTACACTCTATACCATACACCCTACACTCTATACCCTACACTCTATACCCTACACTCTATACCCTACACTCTATACCCTACACTCTACACTCTATACCCTACACTCTATAGCCTACACTCTACACTTTACTCTATACCCTACACTCTACACCCTACACTCTACACCCTACACTCTAATCCCTACACTCTAATCCCTACACTCTAATCCCTACACCCTACACTCTATACCCTACAATCTATACCCTACACTCTATACCCTACACTCTATACCCTACACTCTAATCCCTACACTCTAATCCCTACAGTCTACACTCTATACCCTACACTCTATACCCTACACTCTATACCCTACACTCTACACCCTACACTCTACACCCTACACTCTAATCCCTACACTCTAATCCCTACACTCTAATCCCTACACCCTACACTCTATACCCTACAATCTATACCCTACACTCTATACCCTACACTCTATACCCTACACTCTATACCCTACACTCTATACCCTACACTCTACACCCTACACCCTACACTCTACACTCTATACCCTACACTCTACACCCTGCACTCTGTACCCTACACTCTACACTCTTTACCCTACACTCTATACCCTACACTCTATACCCTACACTCTATACCCTACACTCTAATCCCTACACTCTACACTCTACACCCTACACTCTATACCCTACACTCTACACCCTACACTCTACACCCTACACTCTAATCCCTACACTATAATCCCTACACTCTAATCCCTACACCCTACACTCTATACCCTACACTCTATACCCTACACTCTATATCCTACACTCTATACCCTACACCCTACACCCTACACTCTCCACTCTATACCCTACACTCTACACCCTACACTCTACACCCTACACTCTATATCCTACACTCTACACCCTGCACTCTGTACCCTACACTCTACACTCTTTACCCTACACTCTATACCCTACACTCTATACCCTACACTCTATACCCTACACTCTTTACCCTACACTCTAAACTCTATACCCTACACTCTATAACATACACTCTAAACCCTACACTCTACACTCTATACCCTACACTCTATAACATACACTCTATACCCTACACTCTATAACCTACACTCTATACCCTACACTCTATACCCTACACTCTACTCCCTACACTCTACACCCTACAGTCTATACCCTACACTCTACACTCTATACCTTACACTCTATAACATACACTCTATACCCTACACCCTACACTCTATACCCTACACTCTATACCCTACACTCTATACCCTACACTCTATACCCTACACTCTATACCCTACACTCTACACTCTATACCCTACACTCTATAGCCTACACTCTACACTTTACTCTATACCCTACACTCTATACCCTACACTCTAATCCCTACACTCTAATCCCTACAGTCTACACTCTATACCCTACACTCTATACCCTACACTCTATACCCTACACTCTACACCCAACACTCTACACCCTACACTCTAATCCCTACACTCTAATCCCTACACTCTAATCCCTACACCCTACACTCTATACCCTACAATATATACCCTACACTCTATACCCTACACTCTATACCCTACACTCTATACCCTACACTCTACACCCTACACCCTACACTCTACACTCTATACCCTACACTCTACACCCTGCACTCTGTAACCTACACTCTAGACTCTTTACCCTACACTCTATACTCTACACTCTATACCCTACACTCTATACCCTACACTCTAATCCCTACACTCTACACTCTATACCCTACACTCTATACCCTACACTCTATACCCTACACTCTACACCCTACACTCTACACCCTACACTCTAATCCCTACACTCTAATCCCTACACCCTACACTCTATACCCTACACTCTATACCCTACACTCTATACCCTACACTCTATACCCTACACCCTACACCCTACACTCTACACTCTATACCCTACACTCTACACCCTACACTCTACACCCTACACTCTATACCGTACACTCTACACCCTGCACTCTGTACCCTACACTCTACACTCTTTACCCTACAGTCTATACCCTACACTCTATACCCTACACTCTATACCCTACACTCTATACCCTACACTCTAAACTCTATACCCTACACTCTATAACATACACTCTATAACCTACACTCTACACTCTATACCCTACACTCTATAACATACACTCTATACCCTACACTCTATACCCTACACTCTATACCCTACACTCTATACCCTACACTCTACTCCCTACACTTTACACCCTACAGTCTATACCCTACACTCTACACTCTATACCTTACACTCTATAACATACACTCTATACCCTACACTCTATACCCTACACTCTATACCCTACACTCTATACCCTACACTCTACACCCTACACTCTATACCATACACTCTACACCCTACACTCTATACCATACACTCTACACCATACACTCTATAGCATACACTATATACCCTACACTATACACTCTATGCCCTACACTCTATACCCTACACTATACACTCCATACCCTACACTCTATACCCTACACTCTATACCCTACACTCTATACCCTACACTCTACAACCTGCACTCTACAACCTGCAATCTATACCCTACACTCTATACCCTACACTCTATATCCTACACTCTATACCCTACACTCTAAACTCTATACCCTACACTCTATACCCTACACTCTATAACATACACTCTATACCCTACACTCTATACCATACACTCTACACCATACACTCTACACCATACACTCTACACCATACACTCTACACCATACACTCTATAGCATACACTCTATACCCTACACGATACACTCTATACCCTACACTCTATACCCTACACTCTATACCCTACACTATACACTCTATACCCTACACTCTACACTCTATACCCTACACTCTACAACCTGCACTCTATACCCTACACTCTACACCCTACACTCTATACCCTACATTCTATACCCTACACTCTACACTCTTTACCCTACACTCTATACCCTACACTCTATACCCTACACTCTAAACTCTATACCCTACACTCTACACTCTATACCCTACACTCTATAACATACACTCTATACCCTACACTCTATAACATACACTCTATACCCTACACTCTACACCCAACTCTCTAATCCCTACACTATATACCCTACACTCTACACTCTATACCTTACACTCTAATCCCTACACTCTACACTCTATACCCTACACTCTATACCCTACACTCTACACCCTACACTCTACACCCTACTCTCTAATCCCTACACTCTAATCCCTACACTCTAATCCCTACACCCTACACTCTATACCCTACACTCTATACCCTACACTCTATACCCTACACTCTACACCCTACACCCTACACTCTACACCCTACACTCTACACCCTGCACTCTGTACCCTACACTCTACACTCTTTACCCTACACTCTATACGCTACACTCTATACCCTACACTCTATACCCTACACTCTAATCCCTACACTCTACACTCTACACCCTACACTCTATACCCTACACTCTACACCCTACACTCTACACCCTACACTCTAATCCCTACACTATAATCCCTACACTCTAATCCCTACACCCTACACTCTATACCCTACACTCTATACCCTACACTCTATATCCTACACTCTATACCCTACACCCTACACCCTACACTCTACACTCTATACCCTACACTCTACACCCTACACTCTACACCCTACGCTCTATATCCTACACTCTACACCCTGCACTCTGTACCCTACACTCTACACTCTTTACCCTACACTCTATACCCTACACTCTATACCCTACACTCTATACCCTACACTCTTTACCCTACACTCTAAACTCTATACCCTACACTCTATAACATACACTCTAAACCCTACACTCTACACTCTATACCCTACACTCTATAACATACACTCTATACCCTACACTCTATAACCTACACTCTATACCCTACACTCTATACCCTACACTCTACTCCCTACACTCTACACCCTACAGTCTATACCCTACACTCTACACTCTATACCTTACACTCTATAACATACACTCTATACCCTACACTCTACACTCTATACCCTACACTCTATACCCTACACTCTATACCCTACACTCTATACCCTACACTCTATACCCTACACTCTACACTCTATACCCTACACTCTATAGCCTACACTCTACACTTTACTCTATACCCTACACTCTATACCCTACACTCTAATCCCTACACTCTAATCCCTACAGTCTACACTCTATACCCTACACTCTATACCCTACACTCTATACCCTACACTCTACACCCAACACTCTACACCCTACACTCTAATCCCTACACTCTAATCCCTACACTCTAATCCCTACACCCTACACTCTATACCCTACAATCTATACCCTACACTCTATACCCTACACTCTATACCCTACACTCTATACCCTACACTCTACACCCTACACCCTACACTCTACACTCTATACCCTACACTCTACACCCTGCACTCTGTAACCTACACTCTAGACTCTTTACCCTACACTCTATACTCTACACTCTATACCCTACACTCTATACCCTACACTCTAATCCCTACACTCTACACTCTATACCCTACACTCTATACCCTACACTCTATACCCTACACTCTACACCCTACACTCTACACCCTACACTCTAATCCCTACACTCTAATCCCTACACTCTAATCCCTACACCCTACACTCTATACCCTACACTCTATACCCTACACTCTATACCCTACACTCTATACCCTACACCCTACACCCTACACTCTACACTCTATACCCTACACTCTACACCCTACACTCTACACCCTACACTCTATACCGTACACTCTACACCCTGCACTCTGTACCCTACACTCTACACTCTTTACCCTACACTCTATACCCTACACTCTATACCCTACACTCTATACCCTACACTCTATACCCTACACTCTAAACTCTATACCCTACACTCTATAACATACACTCTATAACCTACACTCTACACTCTATACCCTACACTCTATAACATACACTCTATACCCTACACTCTATACCCTACACTCTATACCCTACACTCTATACCCTACACTCTACTCCCTACACTCTACACCCTACAGTCTATACCCTACACTCTACACTCTATACCTTACACTCTATAACATACACTCTATACCCTACACTCTATACCCTACACTCTATACCCTACACTCTATACCCTACACTCTACACCCTACACTCTATACCATACACTCTACACCCTACACTCTATACCATACACTCTACACCATACACTCTATAGCATACACTATATACCCTACACTATACACTCTATGCCCTACACTCTATACCCTACACTATACACTCCATACCCTACACTCTATACCCTACACTCTATACCCTACACTCTATACCCTACACTCTACAACCTGCACTCTACAACCTGCAATCTATACCCTACACTCTATACCCTACACTCTATATCCTACACTCTATACCCTACACTCTAAACTCTATACCCTACACTCTATACCCTACACTCTATAACATACACTCTATACCCTACACTCTATACCATACACTCTACACCATACACTCTACACCATACACTCTACACCATACACTCTACACCATACACTCTATAGCATACACTCTATACCCTACACGATACACTCTATACCCTACACTCTATACCCTACACTCTATACCCTACACTATACACTCTATACCCTACACTCTACACTCTATACCCTACACTCTACAACCTGCACTCTATACCCTACACTCTACACCCTACACTCTATACCGTACATTCTATACCCTACACTCTACACTCTTTACCCTACACTCTATACCCTACACTCTATACCCTACACTCTAAACTCTATACCCTACACTCTACACTCTATACCCTACACTCTATAACATACACTCTATACCCTACACTCTATAACATACACTCTATACCCTACACTCTACACCCAACTCTCTAATCCCTACACTATATACCCTACACTCTACACTCTATACCTTACACTCTAATCCCTACACTCTACACTCTATACCCTACACTCTATACCCTACACTCTACACCCTACACTCTACACCCTACTCTCTAATCCCTACACTCTAATCCCTACACTCTAATCCCTACACCCTACACTCTATACCCTACACTCTATACCCTACACTCTATACCCTACACCCTACACTCTATAGCCTACACTCTATACCCTACAGTATATACCCTACACTCTATACCCTACACTTTACACCTTACACTCTACACTCTATACCCTACACTCTATACCGTACACTCTATACCCTACACTCTACACTCTATACCCTACACTCTATATGCCACACTCTATACCCTACAGTCTACACTCTATACCATACACTCTACACTCTACACTCTATACCCTACACTCTACACCCTACACTCTATACCGTACACTCTACACTCTATACCCTACACTCTATAGCCTACACTCTACACTCTACACCCTACACTCTATACCCTACACTCTACACCCTACACTCTATACCCTACACTCTACACTCTATACCCTACACTCTATAGCCTACACTCTACACCCTACACTCTATACCCTGCACTCTATACCCTACAATCTACACTCTATACCCTACACTCTACTCCCTACACCCTGCAGTCTATACCCTACACTCTACACTCTATACCTTACACTCTACACTCTATTCCCTACACTCTATACCCTACACTCTATACCCTACATTCTATACCCTACACTCTACACTCTATACCCTACACTCTATACCCTACACTATATACCCTACACTCTACACTCTATACCCTACACTCTATACGCCACACTCTATACCCTACAGTCTATACCCTACACTCTATACCCTACACTCTACACCCTACACTCTATACCCTACACTCTACACTCTATACCCTACACTCTATAGCCTACACTCTACACTCTACACTCTATACCCTACACTCTATACCCTACACTCTATACCCTACACTCTATACCCTACACTCTACACTCTATACCCTACACTCTATAGCCTACACTCTACACCCTACACTCTATACCCTGCACTCTATACCCTACACTCTACACTCTATACCCTACACTCTACTCCCTACACCCTACAGTCTATACTCTACACTCTACACTCTATACCTTACACTCTACACTCTATTCCCTACACTCTATACCCTACACTCTATACCCTACATTCTATACCCTACACTCTACACTCTATACCCTACACTCTATACCCTACACTCTATACCCTACACTCTACACTCTATACCCTACACTCTATACACCACACTCTATACCCTACAGTCTATACCCTACACTCTATACCCTACACTCTATACCATACACTCTACACTCTACACTCTATACCCTACACTCTATACCCTACACTCTATACCCTACACTCTACACTCTATACCCTACACTCTATACCCTACACTCTACACTCTACACCCTACACTCTACACCCTACACTCTATACCCTATACCCTACACTTTATACCCTACACTCTATACCCTACACTCTATACCCTACACTCTATACCCTACACTATACACTCTATACCCTACACTCTACACTTTATACCCTACACTCTATACCCTACACTCTATACCCTGCACTCTACACCCTGCACTCTACACCCAACACTCTAATCCCTACACTCTAATCCCTACACTCTAATCCCTACACCCTACACTCTATACCCTACACTCTATACCCTACACTCTATACCCTACACCCTACACCCTACACTCTACACTCTATACCCTACACTCTACACCCTACACTCTATACCCTACACTCTATACCCTACACTCTACACCCTGCACTCTGTACCCTACACTCTACACTCTTTACCCTACACTCTATACCCTACACTCTATACCCTACACTCTATACCATACACTCTACACCATACACTCTACACCATACACTCTACACCATACACTCTACACCATACACTGTATAGCATACACTCTATACCCTACACTATACACTCTATACCCTACACTCTATACCCTACACTCTATACCCTACACTATACACTCTATACCCTACACTCTACACTTTATACCCTACACTCTATACCCTACACTCTACAACCTGCACTCTATACCCTACACTCTACACTCTATACCCTACACTCTATACCCTACACTCTATACCCTAGACTCTATACCCTACACTCTATACCCTACACTCTACACCCTACAGTCTATACCCTACACTCTACACTCTATACCTTACACTCTACACTCTATTCCCTACACTCTATACCCTACACTCTATAGCATACACTCTATACCCTACACTCTACACTCTATACCCTACACTCCATACCCTACACTCTATACCCTACACTATACACTCCATACCCTACACTCTACACTTTATACCCTACTCTCTATACCCTACACTCTATACCCTACACTCTACAACCTGCACTCTATACCCTACACTCTATACCATACACCCTACACTCTATACCCTACACTCTATACCCTACACTCTATACCCTACACTCTATACCCTACACTCTACACTCTATACCCTACACTCTATAGCCTACACTCTACACTTTACTCTATACCCTACACTCTACACCCTACACTCTACACCCTACACTCTAATCCCTACACTCTAATCCCTACACTCTAATCCCTACACCCTACACTCTATACCCTACAATCTATACCCTACACTCTATACCCTACACTCTATACCCTACACTCTAATCCCTACACTCTAATCCCTACAGTCTACACTCTATACCCTACACTCTATACCCTACACTCTATACCCTACACTCTACACCCTACACTCTACACCCTACACTCTAATCCCTACACTCTAATCCCTACACTCTAATCCCTACACCCTACACTCTATACCCTACAATCTATACCCTACACTCTATACCCTACACTCTATACCCTACACTCTATACCCTACACTCTATACCCTACACTCTACACCCTACACCCTACACTCTACACTCTATACCCTACACTCTACACCCTGCACTCTGTACCCTACACTCTACACTCTTTACCCTACACTCTATACCCTACACTCTATACCCTACACTCTACACCCTACACTCTATACCCTACACTCTACACTCTATACCCTACACTCTATAGCCTACACTCTACACTTTACTCTATACCCTACACTCTATACCCTACACTCTAATCCCTACACTCTAATCCCTACAGTCTACACTCTATACCCTACACTCTATACCCTACACTCTATACCCTACACTCTACACCCAACACTCTACACCCTACACTCTAATCCCTACACTCTAATCCCTACACTCTAATCCCTACACCCTACACTCTATACCCTACAATCTATACCCTACACTCTATACCCTACACTCTATACCCTACACTCTATACCCTACACTCTACACCCTACACCCTACACTCTACACTCTATACCCTACACTCTACACCCTGCACTCTGTAACCTACACTCTAGACTCTTTACCCTACACTCTATACTCTACACTCTATACCCTACACTCTATACCCTACACTCTAATCCCTACACTCTACACTCTATACCCTACACTCTATACCCTACACTCTATACCCTACACTCTACACCCTACACTCTACACCCTACACTCTAATCCCTACACTCTAATCCCTACACTCTAATCCCTACACCCTACACTCTATACCCTACACTCTATACCCTACACTCTATACCCTACACTCTATACCCTACACCCTACACCCTACACTCTACACTCTATACCCTACACTCTACACCCTACACTCTACACCCTACACTCTATACCGTACACTCTACACCCTGCACTCTGTACCCTACACTCTACACTCTTTACCCTACACTCTATACCCTACACTCTATACCCTACACTCTATACCCTACACTCTATACCCTACACTCTAAACTCTATACCCTACACTCTATAACATACACTCTATAACCTACACTCTACACTCTATACCCTACACTCTATAACATACACTCTATACCCTACACTCTATACCCTACACTCTATACCCTACACTCTATACCCTACACTCTACTCCCTACACTCTACACCCTACAGTCTATACCCTACACTCTACACTCTATACCTTACACTCTATAACATACACTCTATACCCTACACTCTATACCCTACACTCTATACCCTACACTCTATACCCTACACTCTACACCCTACACTCTATACCATACACTCTACACCCTACACTCTATACCATACACTCTACACCATACACTCTATAGCATACACTATATACCCTACACTATACACTCTATGCCCTACACTCTATACCCTACACTATACACTCCATACCCTACACTCTATACCCTACACTCTATACCCTACACTCTATACCCTACACTCTACAACCTGCACTCTACAACCTGCAATCTATACCCTACACTCTATACCCTACACTCTATATCCTACACTCTATACCCTACACTCTAAACTCTATACCCTACACTCTATACCCTACACTCTATAACATACACTCTATACCCTACACTCTATACCATACACTCTACACCATACACTCTACACCATACACTCTACACCATACACTCTATAGCATACACTCTATACCCTACACGATACACTCTATACCCTACACTCTATACCCTACACTCTATACCCTACACTATACACTCTATACCCTACACTCTACACTCTATACCCTACACTCTACAACCTGCACTCTATACCCTACACTCTACACCCTACACTCTATACCCTACATTCTATACCCTACACTCTACACTCTTTACCCTACACTCTATACCCTACACTCTATACCCTACACTCTAAACTCTATACCCTACACTCTACACTCTATACCCTACACTCTATAACATACACTCTATACCCTACACTCTATAACATACACTCTATACCCTACACTCTACACCCAACTCTCTAATCCCTACACTATATACCCTACACTCTACACTCTATACCTTACACTCTAATCCCTACACTCTACACTCTATACCCTACACTCTATACCCTACACTCTACACCCTACACTCTACACCCTACTCTCTAATCCCTACACTCTAATCCCTACACTCTAATCCCTACACCCTACACTCTATACCCTACACTCTATACCCTACACTCTATACCCTACACCCTACACTCTATAGCCTACACTCTATACCCTACAGTATATACCCTACACTCTATACCCTACACTCTACACCTTACACTCTACACTCTATACCCTACACTCTATACCGTACACTCTATACCCTACACTCTACACTCTATACCCTACACTCTATATGCCACACTCTATACCCTACAGTCTACACTCTATACCATACACTCTACACTCTACACTCTATACCCTACACTCTACACCCTACACTCTATACCGTACACTCTACACTCTATACCCTACACTCTATAGCCTACACTCTACACTCTACACCCTACACTCTATACCCTACACTCTACACCCTACACTCTATACCCTACACTCTACACTCTATACCCTACACTCTATAGCCTACACTCTACACCCTACACTCTATACCCTGCACTCTATACCCTACAATCTACACTCTATACCCTACACTCTACTCCCTACACCCTACAGTCTATACCCTACACTCTACACTCTATACCTTACACTCTACACTCTATTCCCTACATTCTATACCCTACACTCTATACCCTACATTCTATACCCTACACTCTACACTCTATACCCTACACTCTATACCCTACACTATATACCCTACACTCTACACTCTATACCCTACACTCTATACGCCACACTCTATACCCTACAGTCTATACCCTACACTCTATACCCTACACTCTACACCCTACACTCTATACCCTACACTCTACACTCTATACCCTACACTCTATAGCCTACACTCTACACTCTACACTCTATACCCTACACTCTATACCCTACACTCTATACCCTACACTCTATACCCTACACTCTACACTCTATACCCTACACTCTATAGCCTACACTCTACACCCTACACTCTATACCCTGCACTCTATACCCTACACTCTACACTCTATACCCTACACTCTACTCCCTACACCCTACAGTCTATACTCTACACTCTACACTCTATACCTTACACTCTACACTCTATTCCCTACACTCTATACCCTACACTCTATACCCTACATTCTATACCCTACACTCTACACTCTATACCCTACACTCTATACCCTACACTCTATACCCTACACTCTACACTCTATACCCTACACTCTATACGCCACACTCTATACCCTACAGTCTATACCCTACACTCTATACCCTACACTCTATACCATACACTCTACACTCTACACTCTATACCCTACACTCTATACCCTACACTCTATACCCTACACTCTACACTCTATACCCTACACTCTATACCCTACACTCTACACTCTACACCCTACACTCTACACCCTACACTCTATACCCTATACCCTACACTTTATACCCTACACTCTATACCCTACACTCTATACCCTACACTCTATACCCTACACTATACACTCTATACCCTACACTCTACACTTTATACCCTACACTCTATACCCTACACTCTATACCCTGCACTCTACACCCTGCACTCTACACCCAACACTCTAATCCCTACACTCTAATCCCTACACTCTAATCCCTACACCCTACACTCTATACCCTACACTCTATACCCTACACTCTATACCCTACACCCTACACCCTACACTCTACACTCTATACCCTACACTCTACACCCTACACTCTATACCCTACACTCTATACCCTACACTCTACACCCTGCACTCTGTACCCTACACTCTACACTCTTTACCCTACACTCTATACCCTACACTCTATACCCTACACTCTATACCATACACTCTACACCATACACTCTACACCATACACTCTACACCATACACTCTACACCATACACTGTATAGCATACACTCTATACCCTACACTATACACTCTATACCCTACACTCTATACCCTACACTCTATACCCTACACTATACACTCTATACCCTACACTGTACACTTTATACCCTACACTCTATACCCTACACTCTACAACCTGCACTCTATACCCTACACTCTACACTCTATACCCTACACTCTATACCCTACACTCTATACCCTAGACTCTATACCCTACACTCTATACCCTACACTCTACACCCTACAGTCTATACCCTACACTCTACACTCTATACCCTACACTCTATAACATACACTCTATACCCTACACTCTATAACATACACTCTATACCCTACACTCTACACCCAACTCTCTAATCCCTACACTATATACCCTACACTCTACACTCTATACCTTACACTCTAATCCCTACACTCTACACTCTATACCCTACACTCTATACCCTACACTCTACACCCTACACTCTACACCCTACTCTCTAATCCCTACACTCTAATCCCTACACTCTAATCCCTACACCCTACACTCTATACCCTACACTCTATACCCTACACTCTATACCCTACACCCTACACTCTATAGCCTACACTCTATACCCTACAGTATATACCCTACACTCTATACCCTACACTCTACACCTTACACTCTACACTCTATACCCTACACTCTATACCGTACACTCTATACCCTACACTCTACACTCTATACCCTACACTCTATATGCCACACTCTATACCCTACAGTCTACACTCTATACCATACACTCTACACTCTACACTCTATACCCTACACTCTACACCCTACACTCTATACCGTACACTCTACACTCTATACCCTACACTCTATAGCCTACACTCTACACTCTACACCCTACACTCTATACCCTACACTCTACACCCTACACTCTATACCCTACACTCTACACTCTATACCCTACACTCTATAGCCTACACTCTACACCCTACACTCTATACCCTGCACTCTATACCCTACAATCTACACTCTATACCCTACACTCTACTCCCTACACCCTACAGTCTATACCCTACACTCTACACTCTATACCTTACACTCTACACTCTATTCCCTACACTCTATACCCTACACTCTATACCCTACATTCTATACCCTACACTCTACACTCTATACCCTACACTCTATACCCTACACTATATACCCTACACTCTACACTCTATACCCTACACTCTATACGCCACACTCTATACCCTACAGTCTATACCCTACACTCTATACCCTACACTCTACACCCTACACTCTATACCCTACACTCTACACTCTATACCCTACACTCTATAGCCTACACTCTACACTCTACACTCTATACCCTACACTCTATACCCTACACTCTATACCCTACACTCTATACCCTACACTCTACACTCTATACCCTACACTCTATAGCCTACACTCTACACCCTACACTCTATACCCTGCACTCTATACCCTACACTCTACATTCTATACCCTACACTCTACTCCCTACACCCTACAGTCTATACTCTACACTCTACACTCTATACCTTACACTCTACACTCTATTCCCTACACTCTATACCCTACACTCTATACCCTACATTCTATACCCTACACTCTACACTCTATACCCTACACTCTATACCCTACACTCTATACCCTACACTCTACACTCTATACCCTACACTCTATACGCCACACTCTATACCCTACAGTCTATACCCTACACTCTATACCCTACACTCTATACCATACACTCTACACTCTACACTCTATACCCTACACTCTATACCCTACACTCTATACCCTACACTCTACACTCTATACCCTACACTCTATACCCTACACTCTACACTCTACACCCTACACTCTACACCCTACACTCTATACCCTATACCCTACACTTTATACCCTACACTCTATACCCTACACTCTATACCCTACACTCTATACCCTACACTATACACTCTATACCCTACACTCTACACTTTATACCCTACACTCTATACCCTACACTCTATACCCTGCACTCTACACCCTGCACTCTACACCCAACACTCTAATCCCTACACTCTAATCCCTACACTCTAATCCCTACACCCTACACTCTATACCCTACACTCTATACCCTACACTCTATACCCTACACCCTACACCCTACACTCTACACTCTATACCCTACACTCTACACCCTACACTCTATACCCTACACTCTATACCCTACACTCTACACCCTGCACTCTGTACCCTACACTCTACACTCTTTACCCTACACTCTATACCCTACACTCTATACCCTACACTCTATACCATACACTCTACACCATACACTCTACACCATACACTCTACACCATACACTCTACACCATACACTGTATAGCATACACTCTATACCCTACACTATACACTCTATACCCTACACTCTATACCCTACACTCTATACCCTACACTATACACTCTATACCCTACACTCTACACTTTATACCCTACACTCTATACCCTACACTCTACAACCTGCACTCTATACCCTACACTCTACACTCTATACCCTACACTCTATACCCTACACTCTATACCCTAGACTCTATACCCTACACTCTATACCCTACACTCTACACCCTACAGTCTATACCCTACACTCTACACTCTATACCTTACACTCTACACTCTATTCCCTACACTCTATACCCTACACTCTATAGCATACACTCTATACCCTACACTCTACACTCTATACCCTACACTCCATACCCTACACTCTATACCCTACACTATACACTCCATACCCTACACTCTACACTTTATACCCTACTCTCTATACCCTACACTCTATACCCTACACTCTACAACCTGCACTCTATACCCTACACTCTATACCATACACCCTACACTCTATACCCTACACTCTATACCCTACACTCTATACCCTACACTCTATACCCTACACTCTACACTCTATACCCTACACTCTATAGCCTACACTCTACACTTTACTCTATACCCTACACTCTACACCCTACACTCTACACCCTACACTCTAATCCCTACACTCTAATCCCTACACTCTAATCCCTACACCCTACACTCTATACCCTACAATCTATACCCTACACTCTATACCCTACACTCTATACCCTACACTCTAATCCCTACACTCTAATCCCTACAGTCTACACTCTATACCCTACACTCTATACCCTACACTCTATACCCTACACTCTACACCCTACACTCTACACCCTACACTCTAATCCCTACACTCTAATCCCTACACTCTAATCCCTACACCCTACACTCTATACCCTACAATCTATACCCTACACTCTATACCCTACACTCTATACCCTACACTCTATACCCTACACTCTATACCCTACACTCTACACCCTACACCCTACACTCTACACTCTATACCCTACACTCTACACCCTGCACTCTGTACCCTACACTCTACACTCTTTACCCTACACTCTATACCCTACACTCTATACCCTACACTCTATACCCTACACTCTACACTCTATACCCTACACTCTATAGCCTACACTCTACACTTTACTCTATACCCTACACTCTATACCCTACACTCTAATCCCTACACTCTAATCCCTACAGTCTACACTCTATACCCTACACTCTATACCCTACACTCTATACCCTACACTCTACACCCAACACTCTACACCCTACACTCTAATCCCTACACTCTAATCCCTACACTCTAATCCCTACACCCTACACTCTATACCCTACAATCTATACCCTACACTCTATACCCTACACTCTATACCCTACACTCTATACCCTACACTCTACACCCTACACCCTACACTCTACACTCTATACCCTACACTCTACACCCTGCACTCTGTAACCTACACTCTAGACTCTTTACCCTACACTCTATACTCTACACTCTATACCCTACACTCTATACCCTACACTCTAATCCCTACACTCTACACTCTATACCCTACACTCTATACCCTACACTCTATACCCTACACTCTACACCCTACACTCTACACCCTACACTCTAATCCCTACACTCTAATCCCTACACTCTAATCCCTACACCCTACACTCTATACCCTACACTCTATACCCTACACTCTATACCCTACACTCTATACCCTACACCCTACACCCTACACTCTACACTCTATACCCTACACTCTACACCCTACACTCTACACCCTACACTCTATACCGTACACTCTACACCCTGCACTCTGTACCCTACACTCTACACTCTTTACCCTACACTCTATACCCTACACTCTATACCCTACACTCTATACCCTACACTCTATACCCTACACTCTAAACTCTATACCCTACACTCTATAACATACACTCTATAACCTACACTCTACACTCTATACCCTACACTCTATAACATACACTCTATACCCTACACTCTATACCCTACACTCTATACCCTACACTCTATACCCTACACTCTACTCCCTACACTCTACACCCTACAGTCTATACCCTACACTCTACACTCTATACCTAACACTCTATAACATACACTCTATACCCTACACTCTATACCCTACACTCTATACCCTACACTCTATACCCTACACTCTACACCCTACACTCTATACCATACACTCTACACCCTACACTCTATACCATACACTCTACACCATACACTCTATAGCATACACTATATACCCTACACTATACACTCTATGCCCTACACTCTATACCCTACACTATACACTCCATACCCTACACTCTATACCCTACACTCTATACCCTACACTCTATACCCTACACTCTACAACCTGCACTCTACAACCTGCAATCTATACCCTACACTCTATACCCTACACTCTATATCCTACACTCTATACCCTACACTCTAAACTCTATACCCTACACTCTATACCCTACACTCTATAACATACACTCTATACCCTACACTCTATACCATACACTCTACACCATACACTCTACACCATACACTCTACACCATACACTCTACACCATACACTCTATAGCATACACTCTATACCCTACACGATACACTCTATACCCTACACTCTATACCCTACACTCTATACCCTACACTATACACTCTATACCCTACACTCTACACTCTATACCCTACACTCTACAACCTGCACTCTATACCCTACACTCTACACCCTACACTCTATACCCTACATTCTATACCCTACACTCTACACTCTTTACCCTACACTCTATACCCTACACTCTATACCCTACACTCTAAACTCTATACCCTACACTCTACACTCTATACCCTACACTCTATAACATACACTCTATACCCTACACTCTATAACATACACTCTATACCCTACACTCTACACCCAACTCTCTAATCCCTACACTATATACCCTACACTCTACACTCTATACCTTACACTCTAATCCCTACACTCTACACTCTATACCCTACACTCTATACCCTACACTCTACACCCTACACTCTACACCCTACTCTCTAATCCCTACACTCTAATCCCTACACTCTAATCCCTACACCCTACACTCTATACCCTACACTCTATACCCTACACTCTATACCCTACACCCTACACTCTATAGCCTACACTCTATACCCTACAGTATATACCCTACACTCTATACCCTACACTCTACACCTTACACTCTACACTCTATACCCTACACTCTATACCGTACACTCTATACCCTACACTCTACACTCTATACCCTACACTCTATATGCCACACTCTATACCCTACAGTCTACACTCTATACCATACACTCTACACTCTACACTCTATACCCTACACTCTACACCCTACACTCTATACCGTACACTCTACACTCTATACCCTACACTCTATAGCCTACACTCTACACTCTACACCCTACACTCTATACCCTACACTCTACACCCTACACTCTATACCCTACACTCTACACTCTATACCCTACACTCTATAGCCTACACTCTACACCCTACACTCTATACCCTGCACTCTATACCCTACAATCTACACTCTATACCCTACACTCTACTCCCTACACCCTACAGTCTATACCCTACACTCTACACTCTATACCTTACACTCTACACTCTATTCCCTACACTCTATACCCTACACTCTATACCCTACATTCTATACCCTACACTCTACACTCTATACCCTACACTCTATACCCTACACTATATACCCTACACTCTACACTCTATACCCTACACTCTATACGCCACACTCTATACCCTACAGTCTATACCCTACACTCTATACCCTACACTCTACACCCTACACTCTATACCCTACACTCTACACTCTATACCCTACACTCTATAGCCTACACTCTACACTCTACACTCTATACCCTACACTCTATACCCTACACTCTATACCCTACACTCTATACCCTACACTCTACACTCTATACCCTACACTCTATAGCCTACACTCTACACCCTACACTCTATACCCTGCACTCTATACCCTACACTCTACACTCTATACCCTACACTCTACTCCCTACACCCTACAGTCTATACTCTACACTCTACACTCTATACCTTACACTCTACACTCTATTCCCTACACTCTATACCCTACACTCTATACCCTACATTCTATACCCTACACTCTACACTCTATACCCTACACTCTATACCCTACACTCTATACCCTACACTCTACACTCTATACCCTACACTCTATACGCCACACTCTATACCCTACAGTCTATACCCTACACTCTATACCCTACACTCTATACCATACACTCTACACTCTACACTCTATACCCTACACTCTATACCCTACACTCTATACCCTACACTCTACACTCTATACCCTACACTCTATACCCTACACTCTACACTCTACACCCTACACTCTACACCCTACACTCTATACCCTATACCCTACACTTTATACCCTACAATCTATACCCTACACTCTATACCCTACACTCTATACCCTACACTATACACTCTATACCCTACACTCTACACTTTATACCCTACACTCTATACCCTACACTCTATACCCTGCACTCTACACCCTGCACTCTACACCCAACACTCTAATCCCTACACTCTAATCCCTACACTCTAATCCCTACACCCTACACTCTATACCCTACACTCTATACCCTACACTCTATACCCTACACCCTACACCCTACACTCTACACTCTATACCCTACACTCTACACCCTACACTCTATACCCTACACTCTATACCCTACACTCTACACCCTGCACTCTGTACCCTACACTCTACACTCTTTACCCTACACTCTATACCCTACACTCTATACCCTACACTCTATACCATACACTCTACACCATACACTCTACACCATACACTCTACACCATACACTCTACACCATACACTGTATAGCATACACTCTATACCCTACACTATACACTCTATACCCTACACTCTATACCCTACACTCTATACCCTACACTATACACTCTATACCCTACACTCTACACTTTATACCCTACACTCTATACCCTACACTCTACAACCTGCACTCTATACCCTACACTCTACACTCTATACCCTACACTCTATACCCTACACTCTATACCCTAGACTCTATACCCTACACTCTATACCCTACACTCTACACCCTACAGTCTATACCCTACACTCTACACTCTATACCTTACACTCTACACTCTATTCCCTACACTCTATACCCTACACTCTATAGCATACACTCTATACCCTACACTCTACACTCTATACCCTACACTCCATACCCTACACTCTATACCCTACACTATACACTCCATACCCTACACTCTACACTTTATACCCTACTCTCTATACCCTACACTCTATACCCTACACTCTACAACCTGCACTCTATACCCTACACTCTATACCATACACCCTACACTCTATACCCTACACTCTATACCCTACACTCTATACCCTACACTCTATACCCTACACTCTACACTCTATACCCTACACTCTATAGCCTACACTCTACACTTTACTCTATACCCTACACTCTACACCCTACACTCTACACCCTACACTCTAATCCCTACACTCTAATCCCTACACTCTAATCCCTACACCCTACACTCTATACCCTACAATCTATACCCTACACTCTATACCCTACACTCTATACCCTACACTCTAATCCCTACACTCTAATCCCTACAGTCTACACTCTATACCCTACACTCTATACCCTACACTCTATACCCTACACTCTACACCCTACACTCTACACCCTACACTCTAATCCCTACACTCTAATCCCTACACTCTAATCCCTACACCCTACACTCTATACCCTACAATCTATACCCTACACTCTATACCCTACACTCTATACCCTACACTCTATACCCTACACTCTATACCCTACACTCTACACCCTACACCCTACACTCTACACTCTATACCCTACACTCTACTCCCTGCACTCTGTACCCTACACTCTACACTCTTTACCCTACACTCTATACCCTACACTCTATACCCTACACTCTATACCCTACACTCTAATCCCTACACTCTACACTCTACACCCTACACTCTATACCCTACACTCTACACCCTACACTCTACACCCTACACTCTAATCCCTACACTATAATCCCTACACTCTAATCCCTACACCCTACACTCTATACCCTACACTCTATACCCTACACTCTATATCCTACACTCTATACCCTACACCCTACACCCTACACTCTACACTCTATACCCTACACTCTACACCCTACACTCTACACCCTACACTCTATATCCTACACTCTACACCCTGCACTCTGTACCCTACACTCTACACTCTTTACCCTACACTCTATACCCTACACTCTATACCCTACACTCTATACCCTACACTCTTTACCCTACACTCTAAACTCTATACCCTACACTCTATAACATACACTCTAAACCCTACACTCTACACTCTATACCCTACACTCTAATCCCTACACTCTACACTCTATACCCTACACTCTATACCCTACACTCTATACCCTACACTCTACACCCTACACTCTACACCCTACACTCTAATCCCTACACTCTAATCCCTACACTCTAATCCCTAAACCCTACACTCTATACCCTACACCCTATACCCTACACTCTATACCCTACACTCTATACCCTACACCCTACACTCTACACCCTACACTCTATACCTTACACTCTACCCCCTACACTCTATACCCTACACTCTACACCCTGCACTCTGTACCCTACACTCTACACTCTTTACCCTACACTCTATACCCTACACTCTATACCCTACACTCTAATCTCTACACTCTACACTCTATACCCTACACTCTGTACCCTACACTCTATACCCTACACTCTACACTCTACACCCTACACTCTAATCCCTACACTCTAATCCCTACACTCTAATCCCTACACCCTAATCCCTACACCCTACACTCTATACCCTACACTCTATACCCTACACTCTATACCCTACACCCTACACTCTATACCCTACACTCTATACCCTACACTCTACACTCTATACCCTACACTCTACACCCTGCACTCTGTACCCTACACTCTATACCCTACACTCTATACCCTACACTCTATACCCTACACTCTATACCCTACACTCTAAACTCTATACCCTACACTCTATACCCTACACACTATAACATACACTCTATACCCTACACTCTATACCCTACACTCTATACCATACACTCTACACCATACACTCTACACCATACACTCTACACCATACACTGTATAGCATACACTCTATACCCTACACTATACACTCTATACCCTACACTCTATACCCTACACTCTATACCCTACACTATACACTCTATACCCTACACTCTACACTTTATAACCTACACTCTATACCCTACACTCTACAACCTGCACTCTATACCCTACACTCTACACTCTATACCCTACACTCTATACCCTACACTCTATACCCTACACTCTATACCCTACACTCTATACCCTACACTCTACACCCTACAGTCTATACCCTACACTCTACACTCTATACCTTACACTCTACACTCTATTCCCTACACTCTATAACCTACACTCTATAGCATACACTCTATACCCTACACTCTACACTCTATACCCTACACTCTATACCCTACACTCTATACCCTACACTATATACTCCATACCCTACACTCTACACTTTATACCCTACTCTCTATACCCTACACTCTATACCCTACACTCTACAACCTGCACTCTATACCCTACACTCTATACCTTACACCCTACACTCTATACCCTACACTCTATACCCTACACTCTATACCCTACACTCTATACCCTACACTCTATACCCTACACTCTACACTCTATACCCTACACTCTATAGCCTACACTCTACACTTTACTCTATACCCTACACTCTATACCCTACACTCTAATCCCTACACTCTAATCCCTACAGTATACACTCTATACCCTACACTCTATACCCTACACTCTATACCCTACACTCTACACCCTACACTCTACACCCTACACTCTAATCCCTACACTCTAATCCCTACACTCTAATCCCTACACCCTACACTCTATACCCTACAATCTATACCCTACACTCTATACCCTACACTCTATACCCTACACTCTATACCCTACACTCTACACCCTACACCCTACACTCTACACTCTATACCCTACACTCTACACCCTGCACTCTGTACCCTACACTCTACACTCTTTACCCTACACTCTATACCCTACACTCTATACCCTACACTATAATTCCTTCAATCTACACTCTACACCCTACACTCTATACCCTACACTCTACACCCTACACTCTACACCCTACACTCTAATCCCTACACTATAATCCCTACACTCTAATCCCTACACCCTACACTCTATACCCTACACTCTATACCCTACACTCTATACCCTACACTCTATACCCTACACCCTACACCCTACACTCTACACTCTATACCCTACACTCTACACCCTACACTCTACACCCTACACTCTATACCCTACACTCTACACCCTGCACTCTGTACCCTACACTCTACACTCTTTACCCTACACTCTATACCCTACACTCTACAACCTGCACTCTATACCCTACACTCTATACCCTGCACCCTACACTCTATACCCTTCACTCTATACCCTACACTCTATACCCTACACTCTACACTCTATACCCTACACTCTATAGCCTACACTCTACACTTTACTCTATACCCTACACTCTATACCCTACACTCTAATCCCTACAGTCTACACTCTATACCCTACACTCTATACCCTACACTCTATACCCTACACTCTACACCCTACACTCTACACCCTACACTCTAATCCCTACACTCTAATCCCTACACTCTAATCCCTACACCCTACACTCTATACCCTACAATCTATACCCTACACTCTATACCCTACACTCTATACCCTACACTCTATACCCTACACTCTACACCCTACACCCTACACTCTACACTCTATACCCTACACTCTACACCCTGCACTCTGTACCCTACACTCTACACTCTTTACCCTACACTCTATACCCTACACTCTATACCCTACACTATAATCCCTACACTCTACACTCTACACCCTACACTCTATACCCTACACTCTACACCCTACACTCTACACCCTACACTCTAATCCCTACACTATAATCCCTACACTCTAATCCCTACACCCTACACTCTATACCCTACACTCTATACCCTACACTCTATACCCTACACTCTATACCCTACACCCTACACCCTACACTCTACACTCTATACCCTACACTCTACACCCTACACTCTACACCCTACACTCTATACCCTACACTCTACACCCTGCACTCTGTACCCTACACTCTACACTCTTTACCCTACACTCTATACCCTACACTCTAAACCCTACACTCTATACCCTACACTCTTTACCCTACACTCTAAACTCTATACCCTACACTCTATAACATACACTCTATACCCTACACTCTACACTCTATACCCTACACTCTATAACATACACTCTATACCCTACACTCTATACCCTACACTCTATACCCTACACTCTATACCCTACAGTCTATACCCTACACTCTACACTCTATACCTTACACTCTATAACATACACTCTATACCCTACACCCTACACTCTATACCCTACACTCTATACCCTACACTCTATACCCTACACTCTATACCCTACACTCTACACTCTATACCCTACACTCTATAGCCTACACTCTACACTTTACTCTATACCCTACACTCTAATCCCTACACTCTAATCCCTACAGTCTACACTCTATACCCTACACTCTATACCCTACACTCTATACCCTACACTCTACACCCAACACTCTACACCCTACACTCTAATCCCTACACTCTAATCCCTACACTCTAATCCCTACACCCTACACTCTATACCCTACAATCTATACCCTACACTCTATACCCTACACTCTATACCCTACACTCTATACCCTACACTCTACACCCTACACCCTACACTCTACACTATATACCCTACACTCTACACCCTGCACTCTGTACCCTACACTCTACACTCTTTACCCTACACTCTATACTCTACACTCTATACCCTACACTCTATACCCTACACTCTAATCCCTACACTCTACACTCTATACCCTACACTCTATACCCTACACTCTATACCCTACACTCTACACCCTACACTCTACACCCTACACTCTAATCCCTACACTCTAATCCCTACACTCTAATCCCTACACCCTACACTCTATACCCTACACTCTATACCCTACACTCTATACCCTACACACTACACCCTACACTCTACACTCTATACCCTACACTCTACACCCTACACTCTATACCCTACACTCTATACCCTACACTCTACACCCTGCACTCTGTACCCTACACTCTACACTCTTTACCCTACACTCTATACCCTACACTCTATACCCTACACTCTATACCATACACTCTACACCATACACTCTACACCATACACTCTACACCATACACTCTACACCATACACTGTATAGCATACACTCTATACCCTACACTATACACTCTATACCCTACACTCTATACCCTACACTCTATACCCTACACTATACACTCTAAACCCTACACTCTACACTTTATACCCTACACTCTATACCCTACACTCTACAACCTGCACTCTATACCCTACACTCTACACTCTATACCCTACACTCTATACCCTACACTCTATACCCTAGACTCTATACCCTACACTCTATACCCTACACTCTACACCCTACAGTCTATACCCTACACTCTACACTCTATACCTTACACTCTACACTCTATTCCCTACACTCTATACCCTACACTCTATAGCATACACTCTATACCCTACACTCTACACTCTATACCCTACACTCCATACCCTACACTCTATACCCTACACTATACACTCCATACCCTACACTCTACACTTTATACCCTACTCTCTATACCCTACACTCTATACCCTACACTCTACAACCTGCACTCTATACCCTACACTCTATTCCATACACCCTACACTCTATACCCTACACTCTATACCCTACACTCTATACCCTACACTCTATACCCTACACTCTACACTCTATACCCTACACTCTATAGCCTACACTCTACACTTTACTCTATACCCTACACTCTACACCCTACACTCTACACCCTACACTCTATACCGTACACTCTACACCCTGCACTCTGTACCCTACACTCTACACTCTTTACCCTACACTCTATACCCTACACTCTATACCCTACACTCTATACCCTACACTCTATACCCTACACTCTAAACTCTATACCCTACACTCTATAACATACACTCTATAACCTACACTCTACACTCTATACCCTACACTCTATAACATACACTCTATACCCTACACTCTATACCCTACACTCTATACCCTACACTCTATACCCTACACTCTACTCCCTACACTCTACACCCTACAGTCTATACCCTACACTCTACACTCTATACCTTACACTCTATAACATACACTCTATACCCTACACTCTATACCCTACACTCTATACCCTACACTCTATACCCTACACTCTACACCCTACACTCTATTCCATACACTCTACACCCTACACTCTATACCATACACTCTACACCATACACTCTATAGCATACACTATATACCCTACACTATACACTCTATGCCCTACACTCTATACCCTACACTATACACTCCATACCCTACACTCTATACCCTACACTCTATACCCTACACTCTATACCCTACACTCTACAACCTGCACTCTACAACCTGCAATCTATACCCTACACTCTATACCCTACACTCTATATCCTACACTCTATACCCTACACTCTAAACTCTATACCCTACACTCTATACCCTACACTCTATAACATACTCTATACCCTACACTCTATACCATACACTCTACACCATACACTCTACACCATACACTCTACACCATACACTCTACACCATACACTCTATAGCATACACTCTATACCTTACACGATACACTCTATACCCTACACTCTATACCCTACACTCTATACCCTACACTATACACTCTATACCCTACACTCTACACTCTATACCCTACACTCTACACCCTGCACTCTGTACCCTACACTCTACACTCTTTACCCTACACTCTATACCCTACACTCTATACCCTACACTATAATCCCTACACTCTACACTCTACACCCTACACTCTATACCCTACACTCTACACCCTACACTCTACACCCTACACTCTAATCCCTACACTATAATCCCTACACTCTAATCCCTACACCCTACACTCTATACCCTACACTCTATACCCTACACTCTATACCCTACACTCTATACCCTACACCCTACACCCTACACTCTACACTCTATACCCTACACTCTACACCCTACACTCTACACCCTACACTCTATACCCTACACTCTACACCCTGCACTCTGTACCCTACACTCTACACTCTTTACCCTACACTCTATACCCTACACTCTAAACCCTACACTCTATACCCTACACTCTTTACCCTACACTCTAAACTCTATACCCTACACTCTATAACATACACTCTATACCCTACACTCTACACTCTATACCCTACACTCTATAACATACACTCTATACCCTACACTCTATACCCTACACTCTATACCCTACACTCTATACCCTACACTCTACTCCCTACACTCTACACCCTACAGTCTATACCCTACACTCTACACTCTATACCTTACACTCTATAACATACACTCTATACCCTACACCCTACACTCTATACCCTACACTCTATACCCTACACTCTATACCCTACACTCTATACCCTACACTCTACACTCTATACCCTACACTCTATAGCCTACACTCTACACTTTACTCTATACCCTACACTCTATACCCTACACTCTAATCCCTACACTCTAATCCCTACAGTCTACACTCTATACCCTACACTCTATACCCTACACTCTATACCCTACACTCTACACCCAACACTCTACACCCTACACTCTAATCCCTACACTCTAATCCCTACACTAATCCCTACACCCTACACTCTATACCCTACAATCTATACCCTACACTCTATACCCTACACTCTATACCCTACACTCTATACCCTACACTCTACACCCTACACCCTACACTCTACACTATATACCCTACACTCTACACCCTGCACTCTGTACCCTACACTCTACACTCTTTACCCTACACTCTATACTCTACACTCTATACCCTACACTCTATACCCTACACTCTAATCCCTACACTCTACACTCTATACCCTACACTCTATACCCTACACTCTATACCCTACACTCTACACCCTACACTCTACACCCTACACTCTAATCCCTACACTCTAATCCCTACACTCTAATCCCTACACCCTACACTCTATACCCTACACTCTATACCCTACACTCTATACCCTACACCCTACACCCTACACTCTACACTCTATACCCTACACTCTACACCCTACACTCTATACCCTACACTCTATACCCTACACTCTACACCCTGCACTCTGTACCCTACACTCTACACTCTTTACCCTACACTCTATACCCTACACTCTATAGCCTACACTCTACACTTTACTCTATACCCTACACTCTATACCCTACACTCTAATCCCTACACTCTAATCCCTACAGTCTACACTCTATACCCTACACTCTATACCCTACACTCTACACCCTGCACTCTGTACCCTACACTCTACACTCTTTACCCTACACTCTATACCCTACACTCTATAGCCTACACTCTATACCATACACTCTACACCATACACTCTACACCATACACTCTACACCATACACTGTATAGCATACACTCTATACCCTACACTATACACTCTATACCCTACACTCTATACCCTACACTCTATACCCTACACTATACACTCTATACCCTACACTCTACACTTTATACCCTACACTCTATACCCTACACTCTACAACCTGCACTCTATACCCTACACTCTACACTCTATACCCTACACTCTATACCCTACACTCTATACCCTAGACTCTATACCCTACACTCTATACCCTACACTCTACACCCTACAGTCTATACCCTACACTCTACACTCTATACCTTACACTCTACACTCTATTCCCTACACTCTATACCCTACACTCTATAGCATACACTCTATACCCTACACTCTACACTCTATACCCTACACTCCATACCCTACACTCTATACCCTACACTATACACTCCATACCCTACACTCTACACTTTATACCCTACTCTCTATACCCTACACTCTATACCCTACACTCTACAACCTGCACTCTATACCCTACACTCTATACCATACACCCTACACTCTATACCCTACACTCTATACCCTACACTCTATACCCTACACTCTATACCCTACACTCTACACTCTATACCCTACACTCTATAGCCTACACTCTACACTTTACTCTATACCCTACACTCTACACCCTACACTCTACACCCTACACTCTAATCCCTACACTCTAATCCCTACACTCTAATCCCTACACCCTACACTCTATACCCTACAATCTATACCCTACACTCTATACCCTACACTCTATACCCTACACTCTAATCCCTACACTCTAATCCCTACAGTCTACACTCTATACCCTACACTCTATACCCTACACTCTATACCCTACACTCTACACCCTACACTCTACACCCTACACTCTAATCCCTACACTCTAATCCCTACACTCTAATCCCTACACCCTACACTCTATACCCTACAATCTATACCCTACACTCTATACCCTACACTCTATACCCTACACTCTATACCCTACACTCTATACCCTACACTCTACACCCTACACCCTACACTCTACACTCTATACCCTACACTCTACACCCTGCACTCTGTACCCTACACTCTACACTCTTTACCCTACACTCTATACCCTACACTCTATACCCTACACTCTATACCCTACACTCTAATCCCTACACTCTACACTCTACACCCTACACTCTATACCCTACACTCTACACCCTACACTCTACACCCTACACTCTAATCCCTACACTATAATCCCTACACTCTAATCCCTACACCCTACACTCTATACCCTACACTCTATACCCTACACTCTATATCCTACACTCTATACCCTACACCCTACACCCTACACTCTACACTCTATACCCTACACTCTACACCCTACACTCTACACCCTACACTCTATATCCTACACTCTACACCCTGCACTCTGTACCCTACACTCTACACTCTTTACCCTACACTCTATACCCTACACTCTATACCCTACACTCTATACCCTACACTCTTTACCCTACACTCTAAACTCTATACCCTACACTCTATAACATACACTCTAAACCCTACACTCTACACTCTATACCCTACACTCTAATCCCTACACTCTACACTCTATACCCTACACTCTATACCCTACACTCTATACCCTACACTCTACACCCTACACTCTACACCCTACACTCTAATCCCTACACTCTAATCCCTACACTCTAATCCCTAAACCCTACACTCTATACCCTACACCCTATACCCTACACTCTATACCCTACACTCTATACCCTACACCCTACACTCTACACCCTACACTCTATACCTTACACTCTACCCCCTACACTCTATACCCTACACTCTACATCCTGCACTCTGTACCCTACACTCTACACTCTTTACCCTACACTCTATACCCTACACTCTAAACCCTACACTCTAATCTCTACACTCTACACTCTATACCCTACACTCTGTACCCTACACTCTATACCCTACACTCTACACTCTATACCCTACACTCTACACCCTACACTCTACACCCTACACTCTATACCGTACACTCTACACCCTGCACTCTGTACCCTACACTCTACACTCTTTACCCTACACTCTATACCCTACACTCTATACCCTACACTCTATACCCTACACTCTATACCCTACACTCTAAACTCTATACCCTACACTCTATAACATACACTCTATAACCTACACTCTACACTCTATACCCTACACTCTATAACATACACTCTATACCCTACACTCTATACCCTACACTCTATACCCTACACTCTATACCCTACACTCTACTCCCTACACTCTACACCCTACAGTCTATACCCTACACTCTACACTCTATACCTTACACTCTATAACATACACTCTATACCCTACACTCTATACCCTACACTCTATACCCTACACTCTATACCCTACACTCTACACCCTACACTCTATACCATACACTCTACACCCTACACTCTATACCATACACTCTACACCATACACTCTATAGCATACACTATATACCCTACACTATACACTCTATGCCCTACACTCTATACCCTACACTATACACTCCATACCCTACACTCTATACCCTACACTCTATACCCTACACTCTATACCCTACACTCTACAACCTGCACTCTACAACCTGCAATCTATACCCTACACTCTATACCCTACACTCTATATCCTACACTCTATACCCTACACTCTAAACTCTATACCCTACACTCTATACCCTACACTCTATAACATACTCTATACCCTACACTCTATACCATACACTCTACACCATACACTCTACACCATACACTCTACACCATACACTCTACACCATACACTCTATAGCATACACTCTATACCTTACACGATACACTCTATACCCTACACTCTATACCCTACACTCTATACCCTACACTATACACTCTATACCCTACACTCTACACTCTATACCCTACACTCTACACCCTGCACTCTGTACCCTACACTCTACACTCTTTACCCTACACTCTATACCCTACACTCTATACCCTACACTATAATCCCTACACTCTACACTCTACACCCTACACTCTATACCCTACACTCTACACCCTACACTCTACACCCTACACTCTAATCCCTACACTATAATCCCTACACTCTAATCCCTACACCCTACACTCTATACCCTACACTCTATACCCTACACTCTATACCCTACACTCTATACCCTACACCCTACACCCTACACTCTACACTCTATACCCTACACTCTACACCCTACACTCTACACCCTACACTCTATACCCTACACTCTACACCCTGCACTCTGTACCCTACACTCTACACTCTTTACCCTACACTCTATACCCTACACTCTAAACCCTACACTCTATACCCTACACTCTTTACCCTACACTCTAAACTCTATACCCTACACTCTATAACATACACTCTATACCCTACACTCTACACTCTATACCCTACACTCTATAACATACACTCTATACCCTACACTCTATACCCTACACTCTATACCCTACACTCTATACCCTACACTCTACTCCCTACACTCTACACCCTACAGTCTATACCCTACACTCTACACTCTATACCTTACACTCTATAACATACACTCTATACCCTACACCCTACACTCTATACCCTACACTCTATACCCTACACTCTATACCCTACACTCTATACCCTACACTCTACACTCTATACCCTACACTCTATAGCCTACACTCTACACTTTACTCTATACCCTACACTCTATACCCTACACTCTAATCCCTACACTCTAATCCCTACAGTCTACACTCTATACCCTACACTCTATACCCTACACTCTATACCCTACACTCTACACCCAACACTCTACACCCTACACTCTAATCCCTACACTCTAATCCCTACACTCTAATCCCTACACCCTACACTCTATACCCTACAATCTATACCCTACACTCTATACCCTACACTCTATACCCTACACTCTATACCCTACACTCTACACCCTACACCCTACACTCTACACTATATACCCTACACTCTACACCCTGCACTCTGTACCCTACACTCTACACTCTTTACCCTACACTCTATACTCTACACTCTATACCCTACACTCTATACCCTACACTCTAATCCCTACACTCTACACTCTATACCCTACACTCTATACCCTACACTCTATACCCTACACTCTACACCCTACACTCTACACCCTACACTCTAATCCCTACACTCTAATCCCTACACTCTAATCCCTACACCCTACACTCTATACCCTACACTCTATACCCTACACTCTATACCCTACACCCTACACCCTACACTCTACACTCTATACCCTACACTCTACACCCTACACTCTATACCCTACACTCTATACCCTACACTCTACACCCTGCACTCTGTACCCTACACTCTACACTCTTTACCCTACACTCTATACCCTACACTCTATACCCTACACTCTATACCATACACTCTACACCATACACTCTACACCATACACTCTACACCATACACTCTACACCATACACTGTATAGCATACACTCTATACCCTACACTATACACTCTATACCCTACACTCTATACCCTACACTCTATACCCTACACTATACACTCTATACCCTACACTCTACACTTTATACCCTACACTCTATACCCTACACTCTGCAACCTGCACTCTATACCCTACACTCTACACTCTATACCCTACACTCTATACCCTACACTCTATACCCTAGACTCTTTACCCTACACTCTATACCCTACACTCTACACCCTACAGTCTATACCCTACACTCTACACTCTATACCTTACACTCTACACTCTATTCCCTACACTCTATACCCTACACTCTATAGCATACACTCTATACCCTACACTCTACACTCTATACCCTACACTCCATACCCTACACTCTATACCCTACACTATACACTCCATACCCTACACTCTACACTTTATACCCTACTCTCTATACCCTACACTCTATACCCTACACTCTACAACCTGCACTCTATACCCTACACTCTATACCATACACCCTACACTCTATACCCTACACTCTATACCCTACACTCTATACCCTACACTCTATACCCTACACTCTACACTCTATACCCTACACTCTATAGCCTACACTCTACACTTTACTCTATACCCTACACTCTACACCCTACACTCTACACCCTACACTCTAATCCCTACACTCTAATCCCTACACTCTAATCCCTACACCCTACACTCTATACCCTACAATCTATACCCTACACTCTATACCCTACACTCTAATCCCTACACTCTAATCCCTACAGTCTACACTCTATACCCTACACTCTATACCCTACACTCTATACCCTACACTCTACACCCTACACTCTACACCCTACACTCTAATCCCTACACTCTAATCCCTACACTCTAATCCCTACACCCTACACTCTATACCCTACAATCTATACCCTACACTCTATACCCTACACTCTATACCCTACACTCTATACCCTACACTCTATACCCTACACTCTATACCCTACACTCTACACCCTACACCCTACACTCTACACTCTATACCCTACACTCTACACCCTGCACTCTGTACCCTACACTCTACACTCTTTACCCTACACTCTATACCCTACACTCTATACCCTACACTCTATACCCTACACTCTAATCCCTACACTCTACACTCTACACCCTACACTCTATACCCTACACTCTACACCCTACACTCTACACCCTACACTCTAATCCCTACACTATAATCCCTACACTCTAATCCCTACACCCTACACTCTATACCCTACACTCTATACCCTACACTCTATATCCTACACTCTATACCCTACACCCTACACCCTACACTCTACACTCTATACCCTACACTCTACACCCTACACTCTACACCCTACACTCTATATCCTACACTCTACACCCTGCACTCTGTACCCTACACTCTACACTCTTTACCCTACACTCTATACCCTACACTCTATACCCTACACTCTATACCCTACACTCTTTACCCTACACTCTAAACTCTATACCCTACACTCTATAACATACACTCTAAACCCTACACTCTACACTCTATACCCTACACTCTAATCCCTACACTCTACACTCTATACCCTACACTCTATACCCTACACTCTATACCCTACACTCTACACCCTACACTCTACACCCTACACTCTAATCCCTACACTCTAATCCCTACACTCTAATCCCTAAACCCTACACTCTATACCCTACACCCTATACCCTACACTCTATACCCTACACTCTATACCCTACACTCTATACCCTACACCCTACACTCTACACCCTACACTCTATACCTTACACTCTACCCCCTACACTCTATACCCTACACTCTACACCCTGCACTCTGTACCCTACACTCTACACTCTTTACCCTACACTCTATACCCTACACTCTATACCCTACACTCTAATCTCTACACTCTACACTCTATACCCTACACTCTGTACCCTACACTCTATACCCTACACTCTACACTCTACACCCTACACTCTAATCCCTACACTCTAATCCCTACACTCTAATCCCTACACCCTAATCCCTACACCCTACACTCTATACCCTACACTCTATACCCTACACTCTATACCCTACACCCTACACTCTATACCCTACACTCTATACCCTACACTCTACACTCTATACCCTACACTCTACACCCTGCACTCTGTACCCTACACTCTATACCCTACACTCTATACCCTACACTCTATACCCTACACTCTATACCCTACACTCTAAACTCTATACCCTACACTCTATACCCTACACACTATAACATACACTCTATACCCTACACTCTATACCCTACACTCTATACCATACACTCTACACCATACACTCTACACCATACACTCTACACCATACACTGTATAGCATACACTCTATACCCTACACTATACACTCTATACCCTACACTCTATACCCTACACTCTATACCCTACACTATACACTCTATACCCTACACTCTACACTTTATAACCTACACTCTATACCCTACACTCTACAACCTGCACTCTATACCCTACACTCTACACTCTATACCCTACACTCTATACCCTACACTCTATACCCTACACTCTATACCCTACACTCTATACCCTACACTCTACACCCTACAGTCTATACCCTACACTCTACACTCTATACCTTACACTCTACACTCTATTCCCTACACTCTATAACCTACACTCTATACCCTACACTCTATACCCTACACTCTAAACTCTATACCCTACACTCTATACCCTACACACTATAACATACACTCTATACCCTACACTCTATACCCTACACTCTATACCATACACTCTACACCATACACTCTACACCATACACTCTACACCATACACTGTATAGCATACACTCTATACCCTACACTATACACTCTATACCCTACACTCTATACCCTACACTCTATACCCTACACTATACACTCTATACCCTACACTCTACACTTTATAACCTACACTCTATACCCTACACTCTACAACCTGCACTCTATACCCTACACTCTACACTCTATACCCTACACTCTATACCCTACACTCTATACCCTACACTCTATACCCTACACTCTATACCCTACACTCTACACCCTACAGTCTATACCCTACACTCTACACTCTATACCTTACACTCTACACTCTATTCCCTACACTCTATAACCTACACTCTATAGCATACACTCTATACCCTACACTCTACACTCTATACCCTACACTCTATACCCTACACTCTATACCCTACACTATATACTCCATACCCTACACTCTACACTTTATACCCTACTCTCTATACCCTACACTCTATACCCTACACTCTACAACCTGCACTCTATACCCTACACTCTATACCCTACACCCTACACTCTATACCCTACACTCTATACCCTACACTCTATACCCTACACTCTATACCCTACACTCTATACCCTACACTCTACACTCTATACCCTACACTCTATAGCCTACACTCTACACTTTACTCTATACCCTACACTCTATACCCTACACTCTAATCCCTACACTCTAATCCCTACAGTATACACTCTATACCCTACACTCTACACCCTACAGTCTATACCCTACACTCTACACTCTATACCTTACACTCTACACTCTATTCCCTACACTCTATAACCTACACTCTATACCCTACACTCTATACCCTACACTCTAAACTCTATACCCTACACTCTATACCCTACACACTATAACATACACTCTATACCCTACACTCTATACCCTACACTCTATACCATACACTCTACACCATACACTCTACACCATACATTCTACACCATACACTGTATAGCATACACTCTATACCCTACACTATACACTCTATACCCTACACTCTATACCCTACACTCTATACCCTACACTATACACTCTATACCCTACACTCTACACTTTATAACCTACACTCTATACCCTACACTCTACAACCTGCACTCTATACCCTACACTCTACACTCTATACCCTACACTCTATACCCTACACTCTATACCCTACACTCTATACCCTACACTCTATACCCTACACTCTACACCCTACAGTCTATACCCTACACTCTACACTCTATACCTTACACTCTACACTCTATTCCCTACACTCTATAACCTACACTCTATAGCATACACTCTATACCCTACACTCTACACTCTATACCCTACACTCTATACCCTACACTCTATACCCTACACTATATACTCCATACCCTACACTCTACACTTTATACCCTACTCTCTATACCCTACACTCTATACCCTACACTCTACAACCTGCACTCTATACCCTACACTCTATACCCTACACCCTACACTCTATACCCTACACTCTATACCCTACACTCTATACCCTACACTCTATACCCTACACTCTATACCCTACACTCTACACTCTATACCCTACACTCTATAGCCTACACTCTACACTTTACTCTATGCCCTACACTCTATACCCTACACTCTAATCCCTACACTCTAATCCCTACAGTATACACTCTATACCCTACACTCTATACCCTACACTCTATACCCTACACTCTACACCCTACACTCTACACCCTACACTCTAATCCCTACACTCTAATCCCTACACTCTAATCCCTACACCCTACACTCTATACCCTACAATCTATACCCTACACTCTATACCCTACACTCTATACCCTACACTCTATACCCTACACTCTACACCCTACACCCTACACTCTACACTCTATACCCTACACTCTACACCCTGCACTCTGTACCCTACACTCTACACTCTTTACCCTACACTCTATACCCTACACTCTATACCCTACACTATAATTCCTTCAATCTACACTCTACACCCTACACTCTATACCCTACACTCTACACCCTACACTCTACACCCTACACTCTAATCCCTACACTATAATCCCTACACTCTAATCCCTACACCCTACACTCTATACCCTACACTCTATACCCTACACTCTATACCCTACACTCTATACCCTACACCCTACACCCTACACTCTACACTCTATACCCTACACTCTACACCCTACACTCTACACCCTACACTCTATACCCTACACTCTACACCCTGCACTCTGTACCCTACACTCTACACTCTTTACCCTACACTCTATACCCTACACTCTACAACCTGCACTCTATACCCTACACTCTATACCCTACACCCTACACTCTATACCCTTCACTCTATACCCTACACTCTATACCCTACACTCTACACTCTATACCCTACACTCTATAGCCTACACTCTACACTTTACTCTATACCCTACACTCTATACCCTACACTCTAATCCCTACACTCTAATCCCTACAGTCTACACTCTATACCCTACACTCTATACCCTACACTCTATACCCTACACTCTACACCCTACACTCTACACCCTACACTCTAATCCCTACACTCTAATCCCTACACCCTACACTCTATACCCTACAATCTATACCCTACACTCTATAACCTACACTCTATACCCTACACTCTATACCCTACACTCTACACCCTACACCCTACACTCTACACTCTATACCCTACACTCTACACCCTGCACTCTGTACCCTACACTCTACACTCTTTACCCTACACTCTATACCCTACACTCTATACCCTACACTATAATCCCTACACTCTACACTCTACACCCTACACTCTATACCCTACACTCTACACCCTACACTCTACACCCTACACTCTAATCCCTACACTATAATCCCTACACTCTAATCCCTACACCCTACACTCTATACCCTACACTCTATACCCTACACTCTATACCCTACACTCTATACCCTACACCCTACACCCTACACTCTACACTCTATACCCTACACTCTACACCCTACACTCTACACCCTACACTCTATACCCTACACTCTACACCCTGCACTCTGTACCCTACACTCTACACTCTTTACCCTACACTCTATACCCTACACTCTAAACCCTACACTCTATACCCTACACTCTTTACCCTACACTCTAAACTCTATACCCTACACTCTATAACATACACTCTATACCCTACACTCTACACTCTATACCCTACACTCTATAACATACACTCTATACCCTACACTCTATACCCTACACTCTATACCCTACACTCTATACCCTACAGTCTATACCCTACACTCTACACTCTATACCTTACACTCTATAACATACACCCTATACCCTACACCCTACACTCTATACCCTACACTCTATACCCTACACTCTATACCCTACACTCTATACCCTACACTCTACACTCTATACCCTACACTCTATAGCCTACACTCTACACTTTACTCTATACCCTACACTCTAATCCCTACACTCTAATCCCTACAGTCTACACTCTATACCCTACACTCTATACCCTACACTCTATACCCTACACTCTACACCCAACACTCTACACCCTACACTCTAATCCCTACACTCTAATCCCTACACTCTAATCCCTACACCCTACACTCTATACCCTACAATCTATACCCTACACTCTATACCCTACACTCTATACCCTACACTCTATACCCTACACTCTACACCCTACACCCTACACTCTACACTATATACCCTACACTCTACACCCTGCACTCTGTACCCTACACTCTACACTCTTTACCCTACACTCTATACTCTACACTCTATACCCTACACTCTATACCCTACACTCTAATCCCTACACTCTACACTCTATACCCTACACTCTATACCCTACACTCTATACCCTACACTCTACACCCTACACTCTACACCCTACACTCTAATCCCTACACTCTAATCCCTACACTCTAATCCCTACACCCTACACTCTATACCCTACACTCTATACCCTACACTCTATACCCTACACCCTACACCCTACACTCTACACTCTATACCCTACACTCTACACCCTACACTCTATACCCTACACTCTATACCCTACACTCTACACCCTGCACTCTGTACCCTACACTCTACACTCTTTACCCTACACTCTATACCCTACACTCTATACCCTACACTCTATACCATACACTCTACACCATACACTCTACACCATACACTCTACACCATACACTCTACACCATACACTGTATAGCATACACTCTATACCCTACACTATACACTCTATACCCTACACTCTATACCCTACACTCTATACCCTACACTATACACTCTATACCCTACACTCTACACTTTATACCCTACACTCTATACCCTACACTCTACAACCTGCACTCTATACCCTACACTCTACACTCTATACCCTACACTCTATACCCTACACTCTATACCCTAGACTCTATACCCTACACTCTATACCCTACACTCTACACCCTTCAGTCTATACCCTACACTCTACACTCTATACCTTACACTCTACACTCTATTCCCTACACTCTATACCCTACACTCTATAGCATACACTCTATACCCTACACTCTACACTCTATACCCTACACTCCATACCCTACACTCTATACCCTACACTATACACTCCATACCCTACACTCTACACTTTATACCCTACTCTCTATACCCTACACTCTATACCCTACACTCTACAACCTGCACTCTATACCCTACACTCTATTCCATACACCCTACACTCTATACCCTACACTCTATACCCTACACTCTATACCCTACACTCTATACCCTACACTCTACACTCTATACCCTACACTCTATAGCCTACACTCTACACTTTACTCTATACCCTACACTCTACACCCTACACTCTACACCCTACACTCTAATCCCTACACTCTAATCCCTACACTCTAATCCCTACACCCTACACTCTATACCCTACAATCTATACCCTACACTCTATACCCTACACTCTATACCCTACACTCTAATCCCTACACTCTAATCCCTACAGTCTACACTCTATACCCTACACTCTATACCCTACACTCTATACCCTACACTCTACACCCTACACTCTACACCCTACACTCTAATCCCTACACTCTAATCCCTACACTCTAATCCCTACACCCTACACTCTATACCCTACAATCTATACCCTACACTCTATACCCTACACTCTATACCCTACACTCTATACCCTACACTCTACACCCTACACCCTACACTCTACACTCTATACCCTACACTCTACACCCTGCACTCTGTAACCTACACTCTAGACTCTTTACCCTACACTCTATACTCTACACTCTATACCCTACACTCTATACCCTACACTCTAATCCCTACACTCTACACTCTATACCCTACACTCTATACCCTACACTCTATACCCTACACTCTACACCCTACACTCTACACCCTACACTCTAATCCCTACACTCTAATCCCTACACTCTAATCCCTACACCCTACACTCTATACCCTACACTCTATACCCTACACTCTATACCCTACACTCTATACCCTACACCCTACACCCTACACTCTACACTCTATACCCTACACTCTACACCCTACACTCTACACCCTACACTCTATACCGTACACTCTACACCCTGCACTCTGTACCCTACACTCTACACTCTTTACCCTACACTCTATACCCTACACTCTATACCCTACACTCTATACCCTACACTCTATACCCTACACTCTAAACTCTATACCCTACACTCTATAACATACACTCTATAACCTACACTCTACACTCTATACCCTACACTCTATAACATACACTCTATACCCTACACTCTATACCCTACACTCTATACCCTACACTCTATACCCTACACTCTACTCCCTACACTCTACACCCTACAGTCTATACCCTACACTCTACACTCTATACCTTACACTCTATAACATACACTCTATACCCTACACTCTATACCCTACACTCTATACCCTACACTCTATACCCTACACTCTACACCCTACACTCTATACCATACACTCTACACCCTACACTCTATACCATACACTCTACACCATACACTCTATAGCATACACTATATACCCTACACTATACACTCTATGCCCTACACTCTATACCCTACACTATACACTCCATACCCTACACTCTATACCCTACACTCTATACCCTACACTCTATACCCTACACTCTACAACCTGCACTCTACAACCTGCAATCTATACCCTACACTCTATACCCTACACTCTATATCCTACACTCTATACCCTACACTCTAAACTCTATACCCTACACTCTATACCCTACACTCTATAACATACACTCTATACCCTACACTCTGTACCATACACTCTACACCATACACTCTACACCATACACTCTACACCATACACTCTACACCATACACTCTATAGCATACACTCTATACCCTACACGATACACTCTATACCCTACACTCTATACCCTACACTCTATACCCTACACTATACACTCTATACCCTACACTCTACACTCTATACCCTACACTCTACACCCTGCACTCTGTACCCTACACTCTACACTCTTTACCCTACACTCTATACCCTACACTCTATACCCTACACTATAATCCCTACACTCTACACTCTACACCCTACACTCTATACCCTACACTCTACACCCTACACTCTACACCCTACACTCTAATCCCTACACTATAATCCCTACACTCTAATCCCTACACCCTACACTCTATACCCTACACTCTATACCCTACACTCTATACCCTACACTCTATACCCTACACCCTACACCCTACACTCTACACTCTATACCCTACACTCTACACCCTACACTCTACACCCTACACTCTATACCCTACACTCTACACCCTGCACTCTGTACCCTACACTCTACACTCTTTACCCTACACTCTATACCCTACACTCTAAACCCTACACTCTATACCCTACACTCTTTACCCTACACTCTAAACTCTATACCCTACACTCTATAACATACACTCTATACCCTACACTCTACACTCTATACCCTACACTCTATAACATACACTCTATACCCTACACTCTATACCCTACACTCTATACCCTACACTCTACTCCCTACACTCTACACCCTACAGTCTATACCCTACACTCTACACTCTATACCTTACACTCTATAACATACACTCTATACCCTACACCCTACACTCTATACCCTACACTCTATACCCTACACTCTATACCCTACACTCTATACCCTACACTCTATACCCTACACTCTACACTCTATACCCTACACTCTATAGCCTACACTCTACACTTTACTCTATACCCTACACTCTATACCCTACACTCTAATCCCTACACTCTAATCCCTACAGTCTACACTCTATACCCTACACTCTATACCCTACACTCTATACCCTACACTCTACACCCAACACTCTACACCCTACACTCTAATCCCTACACTCTAATCCCTACACTCTAATCCCTACACCCTACACTCTATACCCTACAATCTATACCCTACACTCTATACCCTACACTCTATACCCTACACTCTATACCCTACACTCTACACCCTACACCCTACACTCTACACTATATACCCTACACTCTACACCCTGCACTCTGTACCCTACACTCTACACTCTTTACCCTACACTCTATACTCTACACTCTATACCCTACACTCTATACCCTACACTCTAATCCCTACACTCTACACTCTATACCCTACACTCTATACCCTACACTCTATACCCTACACTCTACACCCTACACTCTACACCCTACACTCTAATCCCTACACTCTAATCCCTACACTCTAATCCCTACACCCTACACTCTATACCCTACACTCTATACCCTACACTCTATACCCTACACCCTACACCCTACACTCTACACTCTATACCCTACACTCTACACCCTACACTCTATACCCTACACTCTATACCCTACACTCTACACCCTGCACTCTGTACCCTACACTCTACACTCTTTACCCTACACTCTATACCCTACACTCTATACCCTACACTCTATACCATACACTCTACACCATACACTCTACACCATACACTCTACACCATACACTCTACACCATACACTGTATAGCATACACTCTATACCCTACACTATACACTCTATACCCTACACTCTATACCCTACACTCTATACCCTACACTATACACTCTATACCCTACACTCTACACTTTATACCCTACACTCTATACCCTACACTCTACAACCTGCACTCTATACCCTACACTCTACACTCTATACCCTACACTCTATACCCTACACTCTATACCCTAGACTCTATACCCTACACTCTATACCCTACACTCTACACCCTACAGTCTATACCCTACACTCTACACTCTATACCTTACACTCTACACTCTATTCCCTACACTCTATACCCTACACTCTATAGCATACACTCTATACCCTACACTCTACACTCTATACCCTACACTCCATACCCTACACTCTATACCCTACACTATACACTCCATACCCTACACTCTACACTTTATACCCTACTCTCTATACCCTACACTCTATACCCTACACTCTACAACCTGCACTCTATACCCTACACTCTATACCATACACCCTACACTCTATACCCTACACTCTATACCCTACACTCTATACCCTACACTCTATACCCTACACTCTACACTCTATACCCTACACTCTATAGCCTACACTCTACACTTTACTCTATACCCTACACTCTACACCCTACACTCTACACCCTACACTCTAATCCCTACACTCTAATCCCTACACTCTAATCCCTACACCCTACACTCTATACCCTACAATCTATACCCTACACTCTATACCCTACACTCTATACCCTACACTCTAATCCCTACACTCTAATCCCTACAGTCTACACTCTATACCCTACACTCTATACCCTACACTCTATACCCTACACTCTACACCCTACACTCTACACCCTACACTCTAATCCCTACACTCTAATCCCTACACTCTAATCCCTACACCCTACACTCTATACCCTACAATCTATACCCTACACTCTATACCCTACACTCTATACCCTACACTCTATACCCTACACTCTATACCCTACACTCTACACCCTACACCCTACACTCTACACTCTATACCCTACACTCTACACCCTGCACTCTGTACCCTACACTCTACACTCTTTACCCTACACTCTATACCCTACACTCTATACCCTACACTCTATACCCTACACTCTAATCCCTACACTCTACACTCTACACCCTACACTCTATACCCTACACTCTACACCCTACACTCTACACCCTACACTCTAATCCCTACACTATAATCCCTACACTCTAATCCCTACACCCTACACTCTATACCCTACACTCTATACCCTACACTCTATATCCTACACTCTATACCCTACACCCTACACCCTACACTCTCCACTCTATACCCTACACTCTACACCCTACACTCTACACCCTACACTCTATATCCTACACTCTACACCCTGCACTCTGTACCCTACACTCTACACTCTTTACCCTACACTCTATACCCTACACTCTATACCCTACACTCTATACCCTACACTCTTTACCCTACACTCTAAACTCTATACCCTACACTCTATAACATACACTCTAAACCCTACACTCTACACTCTATACCCTACACTCTATAACATACACTCTATACCCTACACTCTATAACCTACACTCTATACCCTACACTCTATACCCTACACTCTACTCCCTACACTCTACACCCTACAGTCTATACCCTACACTCTACACTCTATACCTTACACTCTATAACATACACTCTATACCCTACACCCTACACTCTATACCCTACACTCTATACCCTACACTCTATACCCTACACTCTATACCCTACACTCTATACCCTACACTCTACACTCTATACCCTACACTCTATAGCCTACACTCTACACTTTACTCTATACCCTACACTCTATACCCTACACTCTAATCCCTACACTCTAATCCCTACAGTCTACACTCTATACCCTACACTCTATACCCTACACTCTATACCCTACACTCTACACCCAACACTCTACACCCTACACTCTAATCCCTACACTCTAATCCCTACACTCTAATCCCTACACCCTACACTCTATACCCTACAATATATACCCTACACTCTATACCCTACACTCTATACCCTACACTCTATACCCTACACTCTACACCCTACACCCTACACTCTACACTCTATACCCTACACTCTACACCCTGCACTCTGTAACCTACACTCTAGACTCTTTACCCTACACTCTATACTCTACACTCTATACCCTACACTCTATACCCTACACTCTAATCCCTACACTCTACACTCTATACCCTACACTCTATACCCTACACTCTATACCCTACACTCTACACCCTACACTCTACACCCTACACTCTAATCCCTACACTCTAATCCCTACACCCTACACTCTATACCCTACACTCTATACCCTACACTCTATACCCTACACTCTATACCCTACACCCTACACCCTACACTCTACACTCTATACCCTACACTCTACACCCTACACTCTACACCCTACACTCTATACCGTACACTCTACACCCTGCACTCTGTACCCTACACTCTACACTCTTTACCCTACAGTCTATACCCTACACTCTATACCCTACACTCTATACCCTACACTCTATACCCTACACTCTAAACTCTATACCCTACACTCTATAACATACACTCTATAACCTACACTCTACACTCTATACCCTACACTCTATAACATACACTCTATACCCTACACTCTATACCCTACACTCTATACCCTACACTCTATACCCTACACTCTACTCCCTACACTTTACACCCTACAGTCTATACCCTACACTCTACACTCTATACCTTACACTCTATAACATACACTCTATACCCTACACTCTATACCCTACACTCTATACCCTACACTCTATACCCTACACTCTACACCCTACACTCTATACCATACACTCTACACCCTACACTCTATACCATACACTCTACACCATACACTCTATAGCATACACTATATACCCTACACTATACACTCTATGCCCTACACTCTATACCCTACACTATACACTCCATACCCTACACTCTATACCCTACACTCTATACCCTACACTCTATACCCTACACTCTACAACCTGCACTCTACAACCTGCAATCTATACCCTACACTCTATACCCTACACTCTATATCCTACACTCTATACCCTACACTCTAAACTCTATACCCTACACTCTATACCCTACACTCTATAACATACACTCTATACCCTACACTCTATACCATACACTCTACACCATACACTCTACACCATACACTCTACACCATACACTCTACACCATACACTCTATAGCATACACTCTATACCCTACACGATACACTCTATACCCTACACTCTATACCCTACACTCTATACCCTACACTATACACTCTATACCCTACACTCTACACTCTATACCCTACACTCTACAACCTGCACTCTATACCCTACACTCTACACCCTACACTCTATACCCTACATTCTATACCCTACACTCTACACTCTTTACCCTACACTCTATACCCTACACTCTATACCCTACACTCTAAACTCTATACCCTACACTCTACACTCTATACCCTACACTCTATAACATACACTCTATACCCTACACTCTATAACATACACTCTATACCCTACACTCTACACCCAACTCTCTAATCCCTACACTATATACCCTACACTCTACACTCTATACCTTACACTCTAATCCCTACACTCTACACTCTATACCCTACACTCTATACCCTACACTCTACACCCTACACTCTACACCCTACTCTCTAATCCCTACACTCTAATCCCTACACTCTAATCCCTACACCCTACACTCTATACCCTACACTCTATACCCTACACTCTATACCCTACACTCTACACCCTACACCCTACACTCTACACCCTACACTCTACACCCTGCACTCTGTACCCTACACTCTACACTCTTTACCCTACACTCTATACGCTACACTCTATACCCTACACTCTATACCCTACACTCTAATCCCTACACTCTACACTCTACACCCTACACTCTATACCCTACACTCTACACCCTACACTCTACACCCTACACTCTAATCCCTACACTATAATCCCTACACTCTAATCCCTACACCCTACACTCTATACCCTACACTCTATACCCTACACTCTATATCCTACACTCTATACCCTACACCCTACACCCTACACTCTACACTCTATACCCTACACTCTACACCCTACACTCTACACCCTACGCTCTATATCCTACACTCTACACCCTGCACTCTGTACCCTACACTCTACACTCTTTACCCTACACTCTATACCCTACACTCTATACCCTACACTCTATACCCTACACTCTTTACCCTACACTCTAAACTCTATACCCTACACTCTATAACATACACTCTAAACCCTACACTCTACACTCTATACCCTACACTCTATAACATACACTCTATACCCTACACTCTATAACCTACACTCTATACCCTACACTCTATACCCTACACTCTACTCCCTACACTCTACACCCTACAGTCTATACCCTACACTCTACACTCTATACCTTACACTCTATAACATACACTCTATACCCTACACTCTACACTCTATACCCTACACTCTATACCCTACACTCTATACCCTACACTCTATACCCTACACTCTATACCCTACACTCTACACTCTATACCCTACACTCTATAGCCTACACTCTACACTTTACTCTATACCCTACACTCTATACCCTACACTCTAATCCCTACACTCTAATCCCTACAGTCTACACTCTATACCCTACACTCTATACCCTACACTCTATACCCTACACTCTACACCCAACACTCTACACCCTACACTCTAATCCCTACACTCTAATCCCTACACTCTAATCCCTACACCCTACACTCTATACCCTACAATCTATACCCTACACTCTATACCCTACACTCTATACCCTACACTCTATACCCTACACTCTACACCCTACACCCTACACTCTACACTCTATACCCTACACTCTACACCCTGCACTCTGTAACCTACACTCTAGACTCTTTACCCTACACTCTATACTCTACACTCTATACCCTACACTCTATACCCTACACTCTAATCCCTACACTCTACACTCTATACCCTACACTCTATACCCTACACTCTATACCCTACACTCTACACCCTACACTCTACACCCTACACTCTAATCCCTACACTCTAATCCCTACACTCTAATCCCTACACCCTACACTCTATACCCTACACTCTATACCCTACACTCTATACCCTACACTCTATACCCTACACCCTACACCCTACACTCTACACTCTATACCCTACACTCTACACCCTACACTCTACACCCTACACTCTATACCGTACACTCTACACCCTGCACTCTGTACCCTACACTCTACACTCTTTACCCTACACTCTATACCCTACACTCTATACCCTACACTCTATACCCTACACTCTATACCCTACACTCTAAACTCTATACCCTACACTCTATAACATACACTCTATAACCTACACTCTACACTCTATACCCTACACTCTATAACATACACTCTATACCCTACACTCTATACCCTACACTCTATACCCTACACTCTATACCCTACACTCTACTCCCTACACTCTACACCCTACAGTCTATACCCTACACTCTACACTCTATACCTTACACTCTATAACATACACTCTATACCCTACACTCTATACCCTACACTCTATACCCTACACTCTATACCCTACACTCTACACCCTACACTCTATACCATACACTCTACACCCTACACTCTATACCATACACTCTACACCATACACTCTATAGCATACACTATATACCCTACACTATACACTCTATGCCCTACACTCTATACCCTACACTATACACTCCATACCCTACACTCTATACCCTACACTCTATACCCTACACTCTATACCCTACACTCTACAACCTGCACTCTACAACCTGCAATCTATACCCTACACTCTATACCCTACACTCTATATCCTACACTCTATACCCTACACTCTAAACTCTATACCCTACACTCTATACCCTACACTCTATAACATACACTCTATACCCTACACTCTATACCATACACTCTACACCATACACTCTACACCATACACTCTACACCATACACTCTACACCATACACTCTATAGCATACACTCTATACCCTACACGATACACTCTATACCCTACACTCTATACCCTACACTCTATACCCTACACTATACACTCTATACCCTACACTCTACACTCTATACCCTACACTCTACAACCTGCACTCTATACCCTACACTCTACACCCTACACTCTATACCGTACATTCTATACCCTACACTCTACACTCTTTACCCTACACTCTATACCCTACACTCTATACCCTACACTCTAAACTCTATACCCTACACTCTACACTCTATACCCTACACTCTATAACATACACTCTATACCCTACACTCTATAACATACACTCTATACCCTACACTCTACACCCAACTCTCTAATCCCTACACTATATACCCTACACTCTACACTCTATACCTTACACTCTAATCCCTACACTCTACACTCTATACCCTACACTCTATACCCTACACTCTACACCCTACACTCTACACCCTACTCTCTAATCCCTACACTCTAATCCCTACACTCTAATCCCTACACCCTACACTCTATACCCTACACTCTATACCCTACACTCTATACCCTACACCCTACACTCTATAGCCTACACTCTATACCCTACAGTATATACCCTACACTCTATACCCTACACTTTACACCTTACACTCTACACTCTATACCCTACACTCTATACCGTACACTCTATACCCTACACTCTACACTCTATACCCTACACTCTATATGCCACACTCTATACCCTACAGTCTACACTCTATACCATACACTCTACACTCTACACTCTATACCCTACACTCTACACCCTACACTCTATACCGTACACTCTACACTCTATACCCTACACTCTATAGCCTACACTCTACACTCTACACCCTACACTCTATACCCTACACTCTACACCCTACACTCTATACCCTACACTCTACACTCTATACCCTACACTCTATAGCCTACACTCTACACCCTACACTCTATACCCTGCACTCTATACCCTACAATCTACACTCTATACCCTACACTCTACTCCCTACACCCTGCAGTCTATACCCTACACTCTACACTCTATACCTTACACTCTACACTCTATTCCCTACACTCTATACCCTACACTCTATACCCTACATTCTATACCCTACACTCTACACTCTATACCCTACACTCTATACCCTACACTATATACCCTACACTCTACACTCTATACCCTACACTCTATACGCCACACTCTATACCCTACAGTCTATACCCTACACTCTATACCCTACACTCTACACCCTACACTCTATACCCTACACTCTACACTCTATACCCTACACTCTATAGCCTACACTCTACACTCTACACTCTATACCCTACACTCTATACCCTACACTCTATACCCTACACTCTATACCCTACACTCTACACTCTATACCCTACACTCTATAGCCTACACTCTACACCCTACACTCTATACCCTGCACTCTATACCCTACACTCTACACTCTATACCCTACACTCTACTCCCTACACCCTACAGTCTATACTCTACACTCTACACTCTATACCTTACACTCTACACTCTATTCCCTACACTCTATACCCTACACTCTATACCCTACATTCTATACCCTACACTCTACACTCTATACCCTACACTCTATACCCTACACTCTATACCCTACACTCTACACTCTATACCCTACACTCTATACACCACACTCTATACCCTACAGTCTATACCCTACACTCTATACCCTACACTCTATACCATACACTCTACACTCTACACTCTATACCCTACACTCTATACCCTACACTCTATACCCTACACTCTACACTCTATACCCTACACTCTATACCCTACACTCTACACTCTACACCCTACACTCTACACCCTACACTCTATACCCTATACCCTACACTTTATACCCTACACTCTATACCCTACACTCTATACCCTACACTCTATACCCTACACTATACACTCTATACCCTACACTCTACACTTTATACCCTACACTCTATACCCTACACTCTATACCCTGCACTCTACACCCTGCACTCTACACCCAACACTCTAATCCCTACACTCTAATCCCTACACTCTAATCCCTACACCCTACACTCTATACCCTACACTCTATACCCTACACTCTATACCCTACACCCTACACCCTACACTCTACACTCTATACCCTACACTCTACACCCTACACTCTATACCCTACACTCTATACCCTACACTCTACACCCTGCACTCTGTACCCTACACTCTACACTCTTTACCCTACACTCTATACCCTACACTCTATACCCTACACTCTATACCATACACTCTACACCATACACTCTACACCATACACTCTACACCATACACTCTACACCATACACTGTATAGCATACACTCTATACCCTACACTATACACTCTATACCCTACACTCTATACCCTACACTCTATACCCTACACTATACACTCTATACCCTACACTCTACACTTTATACCCTACACTCTATACCCTACACTCTACAACCTGCACTCTATACCCTACACTCTACACTCTATACCCTACACTCTATACCCTACACTCTATACCCTAGACTCTATACCCTACACTCTATACCCTACACTCTACACCCTACAGTCTATACCCTACACTCTACACTCTATACCTTACACTCTACACTCTATTCCCTACACTCTATACCCTACACTCTATAGCATACACTCTATACCCTACACTCTACACTCTATACCCTACACTCCATACCCTACACTCTATACCCTACACTATACACTCCATACCCTACACTCTACACTTTATACCCTACTCTCTATACCCTACACTCTATACCCTACACTCTACAACCTGCACTCTATACCCTACACTCTATACCATACACCCTACACTCTATACCCTACACTCTATACCCTACACTCTATACCCTACACTCTATACCCTACACTCTACACTCTATACCCTACACTCTATAGCCTACACTCTACACTTTACTCTATACCCTACACTCTACACCCTACACTCTACACCCTACACTCTAATCCCTACACTCTAATCCCTACACTCTAATCCCTACACCCTACACTCTATACCCTACAATCTATACCCTACACTCTATACCCTACACTCTATACCCTACACTCTAATCCCTACACTCTAATCCCTACAGTCTACACTCTATACCCTACACTCTATACCCTACACTCTATACCCTACACTCTACACCCTACACTCTACACCCTACACTCTAATCCCTACACTCTAATCCCTACACTCTAATCCCTACACCCTACACTCTATACCCTACAATCTATACCCTACACTCTATACCCTACACTCTATACCCTACACTCTATACCCTACACTCTATACCCTACACTCTACACCCTACACCCTACACTCTACACTCTATACCCTACACTCTACACCCTGCACTCTGTACCCTACACTCTACACTCTTTACCCTACACTCTATACCCTACACTCTATACCCTACACTCTACACCCTACACTCTATACCCTACACTCTACACTCTATACCCTACACTCTATAGCCTACACTCTACACTTTACTCTATACCCTACACTCTATACCCTACACTCTAATCCCTACACTCTAATCCCTACAGTCTACACTCTATACCCTACACTCTATACCCTACACTCTATACCCTACACTCTACACCCAACACTCTACACCCTACACTCTAATCCCTACACTCTAATCCCTACACTCTAATCCCTACACCCTACACTCTATACCCTACAATCTATACCCTACACTCTATACCCTACACTCTATACCCTACACTCTATACCCTACACTCTACACCCTACACCCTACACTCTACACTCTATACCCTACACTCTACACCCTGCACTCTGTAACCTACACTCTAGACTCTTTACCCTACACTCTATACTCTACACTCTATACCCTACACTCTATACCCTACACTCTAATCCCTACACTCTACACTCTATACCCTACACTCTATACCCTACACTCTATACCCTACACTCTACACCCTACACTCTACACCCTACACTCTAATCCCTACACTCTAATCCCTACACTCTAATCCCTACACCCTACACTCTATACCCTACACTCTATACCCTACACTCTATACCCTACACTCTATACCCTACACCCTACACCCTACACTCTACACTCTATACCCTACACTCTACACCCTACACTCTACACCCTACACTCTATACCGTACACTCTACACCCTGCACTCTGTACCCTACACTCTACACTCTTTACCCTACACTCTATACCCTACACTCTATACCCTACACTCTATACCCTACACTCTATACCCTACACTCTAAACTCTATACCCTACACTCTATAACATACACTCTATAACCTACACTCTACACTCTATACCCTACACTCTATAACATACACTCTATACCCTACACTCTATACCCTACACTCTATACCCTACACTCTATACCCTACACTCTACTCCCTACACTCTACACCCTACAGTCTATACCCTACACTCTACACTCTATACCTTACACTCTATAACATACACTCTATACCCTACACTCTATACCCTACACTCTATACCCTACACTCTATACCCTACACTCTACACCCTACACTCTATACCATACACTCTACACCCTACACTCTATACCATACACTCTACACCATACACTCTATAGCATACACTATATACCCTACACTATACACTCTATGCCCTACACTCTATACCCTACACTATACACTCCATACCCTACACTCTATACCCTACACTCTATACCCTACACTCTATACCCTACACTCTACAACCTGCACTCTACAACCTGCAATCTATACCCTACACTCTATACCCTACACTCTATATCCTACACTCTATACCCTACACTCTAAACTCTATACCCTACACTCTATACCCTACACTCTATAACATACACTCTATACCCTACACTCTATACCATACACTCTACACCATACACTCTACACCATACACTCTACACCATACACTCTATAGCATACACTCTATACCCTACACGATACACTCTATACCCTACACTCTATACCCTACACTCTATACCCTACACTATACACTCTATACCCTACACTCTACACTCTATACCCTACACTCTACAACCTGCACTCTATACCCTACACTCTACACCCTACACTCTATACCCTACATTCTATACCCTACACTCTACACTCTTTACCCTACACTCTATACCCTACACTCTATACCCTACACTCTAAACTCTATACCCTACACTCTACACTCTATACCCTACACTCTATAACATACACTCTATACCCTACACTCTATAACATACACTCTATACCCTACACTCTACACCCAACTCTCTAATCCCTACACTATATACCCTACACTCTACACTCTATACCTTACACTCTAATCCCTACACTCTACACTCTATACCCTACACTCTATACCCTACACTCTACACCCTACACTCTACACCCTACTCTCTAATCCCTACACTCTAATCCCTACACTCTAATCCCTACACCCTACACTCTATACCCTACACTCTATACCCTACACTCTATACCCTACACCCTACACTCTATAGCCTACACTCTATACCCTACAGTATATACCCTACACTCTATACCCTACACTCTACACCTTACACTCTACACTCTATACCCTACACTCTATACCGTACACTCTATACCCTACACTCTACACTCTATACCCTACACTCTATATGCCACACTCTATACCCTACAGTCTACACTCTATACCATACACTCTACACTCTACACTCTATACCCTACACTCTACACCCTACACTCTATACCGTACACTCTACACTCTATACCCTACACTCTATAGCCTACACTCTACACTCTACACCCTACACTCTATACCCTACACTCTACACCCTACACTCTATACCCTACACTCTACACTCTATACCCTACACTCTATAGCCTACACTCTACACCCTACACTCTATACCCTGCACTCTATACCCTACAATCTACACTCTATACCCTACACTCTACTCCCTACACCCTACAGTCTATACCCTACACTCTACACTCTATACCTTACACTCTACACTCTATTCCCTACATTCTATACCCTACACTCTATACCCTACATTCTATACCCTACACTCTACACTCTATACCCTACACTCTATACCCTACACTATATACCCTACACTCTACACTCTATACCCTACACTCTATACGCCACACTCTATACCCTACAGTCTATACCCTACACTCTATACCCTACACTCTACACCCTACACTCTATACCCTACACTCTACACTCTATACCCTACACTCTATAGCCTACACTCTACACTCTACACTCTATACCCTACACTCTATACCCTACACTCTATACCCTACACTCTATACCCTACACTCTACACTCTATACCCTACACTCTATAGCCTACACTCTACACCCTACACTCTATACCCTGCACTCTATACCCTACACTCTACACTCTATACCCTACACTCTACTCCCTACACCCTACAGTCTATACTCTACACTCTACACTCTATACCTTACACTCTACACTCTATTCCCTACACTCTATACCCTACACTCTATACCCTACATTCTATACCCTACACTCTACACTCTATACCCTACACTCTATACCCTACACTCTATACCCTACACTCTACACTCTATACCCTACACTCTATACGCCACACTCTATACCCTACAGTCTATACCCTACACTCTATACCCTACACTCTATACCATACACTCTACACTCTACACTCTATACCCTACACTCTATACCCTACACTCTATACCCTACACTCTACACTCTATACCCTACACTCTATACCCTACACTCTACACTCTACACCCTACACTCTACACCCTACACTCTATACCCTATACCCTACACTTTATACCCTACACTCTATACCCTACACTCTATACCCTACACTCTATACCCTACACTATACACTCTATACCCTACACTCTACACTTTATACCCTACACTCTATACCCTACACTCTATACCCTGCACTCTACACCCTGCACTCTACACCCAACACTCTAATCCCTACACTCTAATCCCTACACTCTAATCCCTACACCCTACACTCTATACCCTACACTCTATACCCTACACTCTATACCCTACACCCTACACCCTACACTCTACACTCTATACCCTACACTCTACACCCTACACTCTATACCCTACACTCTATACCCTACACTCTACACCCTGCACTCTGTACCCTACACTCTACACTCTTTACCCTACACTCTATACCCTACACTCTATACCCTACACTCTATACCATACACTCTACACCATACACTCTACACCATACACTCTACACCATACACTCTACACCATACACTGTATAGCATACACTCTATACCCTACACTATACACTCTATACCCTACACTCTATACCCTACACTCTATACCCTACACTATACACTCTATACCCTACACTGTACACTTTATACCCTACACTCTATACCCTACACTCTACAACCTGCACTCTATACCCTACACTCTACACTCTATACCCTACACTCTATACCCTACACTCTATACCCTAGACTCTATACCCTACACTCTATACCCTACACTCTACACCCTACAGTCTATACCCTACACTCTACACTCTATACCCTACACTCTATAACATACACTCTATACCCTACACTCTATAACATACACTCTATACCCTACACTCTACACCCAACTCTCTAATCCCTACACTATATACCCTACACTCTACACTCTATACCTTACACTCTAATCCCTACACTCTACACTCTATACCCTACACTCTATACCCTACACTCTACACCCTACACTCTACACCCTACTCTCTAATCCCTACACTCTAATCCCTACACTCTAATCCCTACACCCTACACTCTATACCCTACACTCTATACCCTACACTCTATACCCTACACCCTACACTCTATAGCCTACACTCTATACCCTACAGTATATACCCTACACTCTATACCCTACACTCTACACCTTACACTCTACACTCTATACCCTACACTCTATACCGTACACTCTATACCCTACACTCTACACTCTATACCCTACACTCTATATGCCACACTCTATACCCTACAGTCTACACTCTATACCATACACTCTACACTCTACACTCTATACCCTACACTCTACACCCTACACTCTATACCGTACACTCTACACTCTATACCCTACACTCTATAGCCTACACTCTACACTCTACACCCTACACTCTATACCCTACACTCTACACCCTACACTCTATACCCTACACTCTACACTCTATACCCTACACTCTATAGCCTACACTCTACACCCTACACTCTATACCCTGCACTCTATACCCTACAATCTACACTCTATACCCTACACTCTACTCCCTACACCCTACAGTCTATACCCTACACTCTACACTCTATACCTTACACTCTACACTCTATTCCCTACACTCTATACCCTACACTCTATACCCTACATTCTATACCCTACACTCTACACTCTATACCCTACACTCTATACCCTACACTATATACCCTACACTCTACACTCTATACCCTACACTCTATACGCCACACTCTATACCCTACAGTCTATACCCTACACTCTATACCCTACACTCTACACCCTACACTCTATACCCTACACTCTACACTCTATACCCTACACTCTATAGCCTACACTCTACACTCTACACTCTATACCCTACACTCTATACCCTACACTCTATACCCTACACTCTATACCCTACACTCTACACTCTATACCCTACACTCTATAGCCTACACTCTACACCCTACACTCTATACCCTGCACTCTATACCCTACACTCTACATTCTATACCCTACACTCTACTCCCTACACCCTACAGTCTATACTCTACACTCTACACTCTATACCTTACACTCTACACTCTATTCCCTACACTCTATACCCTACACTCTATACCCTACATTCTATACCCTACACTCTACACTCTATACCCTACACTCTATACCCTACACTCTATACCCTACACTCTACACTCTATACCCTACACTCTATACGCCACACTCTATACCCTACAGTCTATACCCTACACTCTATACCCTACACTCTATACCATACACTCTACACTCTACACTCTATACCCTACACTCTATACCCTACACTCTATACCCTACACTCTACACTCTATACCCTACACTCTATACCCTACACTCTACACTCTACACCCTACACTCTACACCCTACACTCTATACCCTATACCCTACACTTTATACCCTACACTCTATACCCTACACTCTATACCCTACACTCTATACCCTACACTATACACTCTATACCCTACACTCTACACTTTATACCCTACACTCTATACCCTACACTCTATACCCTGCACTCTACACCCTGCACTCTACACCCAACACTCTAATCCCTACACTCTAATCCCTACACTCTAATCCCTACACCCTACACTCTATACCCTACACTCTATACCCTACACTCTATACCCTACACCCTACACCCTACACTCTACACTCTATACCCTACACTCTACACCCTACACTCTATACCCTACACTCTATACCCTACACTCTACACCCTGCACTCTGTACCCTACACTCTACACTCTTTACCCTACACTCTATACCCTACACTCTATACCCTACACTCTATACCATACACTCTACACCATACACTCTACACCATACACTCTACACCATACACTCTACACCATACACTGTATAGCATACACTCTATACCCTACACTATACACTCTATACCCTACACTCTATACCCTACACTCTATACCCTACACTATACACTCTATACCCTACACTCTACACTTTATACCCTACACTCTATACCCTACACTCTACAACCTGCACTCTATACCCTACACTCTACACTCTATACCCTACACTCTATACCCTACACTCTATACCCTAGACTCTATACCCTACACTCTATACCCTACACTCTACACCCTACAGTCTATACCCTACACTCTACACTCTATACCTTACACTCTACACTCTATTCCCTACACTCTATACCCTACACTCTATAGCATACACTCTATACCCTACACTCTACACTCTATACCCTACACTCCATACCCTACACTCTATACCCTACACTATACACTCCATACCCTACACTCTACACTTTATACCCTACTCTCTATACCCTACACTCTATACCCTACACTCTACAACCTGCACTCTATACCCTACACTCTATACCATACACCCTACACTCTATACCCTACACTCTATACCCTACACTCTATACCCTACACTCTATACCCTACACTCTACACTCTATACCCTACACTCTATAGCCTACACTCTACACTTTACTCTATACCCTACACTCTACACCCTACACTCTACACCCTACACTCTAATCCCTACACTCTAATCCCTACACTCTAATCCCTACACCCTACACTCTATACCCTACAATCTATACCCTACACTCTATACCCTACACTCTATACCCTACACTCTAATCCCTACACTCTAATCCCTACAGTCTACACTCTATACCCTACACTCTATACCCTACACTCTATACCCTACACTCTACACCCTACACTCTACACCCTACACTCTAATCCCTACACTCTAATCCCTACACTCTAATCCCTACACCCTACACTCTATACCCTACAATCTATACCCTACACTCTATACCCTACACTCTATACCCTACACTCTATACCCTACACTCTATACCCTACACTCTACACCCTACACCCTACACTCTACACTCTATACCCTACACTCTACACCCTGCACTCTGTACCCTACACTCTACACTCTTTACCCTACACTCTATACCCTACACTCTATACCCTACACTCTATACCCTACACTCTACACTCTATACCCTACACTCTATAGCCTACACTCTACACTTTACTCTATACCCTACACTCTATACCCTACACTCTAATCCCTACACTCTAATCCCTACAGTCTACACTCTATACCCTACACTCTATACCCTACACTCTATACCCTACACTCTACACCCAACACTCTACACCCTACACTCTAATCCCTACACTCTAATCCCTACACTCTAATCCCTACACCCTACACTCTATACCCTACAATCTATACCCTACACTCTATACCCTACACTCTATACCCTACACTCTATACCCTACACTCTACACCCTACACCCTACACTCTACACTCTATACCCTACACTCTACACCCTGCACTCTGTAACCTACACTCTAGACTCTTTACCCTACACTCTATACTCTACACTCTATACCCTACACTCTATACCCTACACTCTAATCCCTACACTCTACACTCTATACCCTACACTCTATACCCTACACTCTATACCCTACACTCTACACCCTACACTCTACACCCTACACTCTAATCCCTACACTCTAATCCCTACACTCTAATCCCTACACCCTACACTCTATACCCTACACTCTATACCCTACACTCTATACCCTACACTCTATACCCTACACCCTACACCCTACACTCTACACTCTATACCCTACACTCTACACCCTACACTCTACACCCTACACTCTATACCGTACACTCTACACCCTGCACTCTGTACCCTACACTCTACACTCTTTACCCTACACTCTATACCCTACACTCTATACCCTACACTCTATACCCTACACTCTATACCCTACACTCTAAACTCTATACCCTACACTCTATAACATACACTCTATAACCTACACTCTACACTCTATACCCTACACTCTATAACATACACTCTATACCCTACACTCTATACCCTACACTCTATACCCTACACTCTATACCCTACACTCTACTCCCTACACTCTACACCCTACAGTCTATACCCTACACTCTACACTCTATACCTAACACTCTATAACATACACTCTATACCCTACACTCTATACCCTACACTCTATACCCTACACTCTATACCCTACACTCTACACCCTACACTCTATACCATACACTCTACACCCTACACTCTATACCATACACTCTACACCATACACTCTATAGCATACACTATATACCCTACACTATACACTCTATGCCCTACACTCTATACCCTACACTATACACTCCATACCCTACACTCTATACCCTACACTCTATACCCTACACTCTATACCCTACACTCTACAACCTGCACTCTACAACCTGCAATCTATACCCTACACTCTATACCCTACACTCTATATCCTACACTCTATACCCTACACTCTAAACTCTATACCCTACACTCTATACCCTACACTCTATAACATACACTCTATACCCTACACTCTATACCATACACTCTACACCATACACTCTACACCATACACTCTACACCATACACTCTACACCATACACTCTATAGCATACACTCTATACCCTACACGATACACTCTATACCCTACACTCTATACCCTACACTCTATACCCTACACTATACACTCTATACCCTACACTCTACACTCTATACCCTACACTCTACAACCTGCACTCTATACCCTACACTCTACACCCTACACTCTATACCCTACATTCTATACCCTACACTCTACACTCTTTACCCTACACTCTATACCCTACACTCTATACCCTACACTCTAAACTCTATACCCTACACTCTACACTCTATACCCTACACTCTATAACATACACTCTATACCCTACACTCTATAACATACACTCTATACCCTACACTCTACACCCAACTCTCTAATCCCTACACTATATACCCTACACTCTACACTCTATACCTTACACTCTAATCCCTACACTCTACACTCTATACCCTACACTCTATACCCTACACTCTACACCCTACACTCTACACCCTACTCTCTAATCCCTACACTCTAATCCCTACACTCTAATCCCTACACCCTACACTCTATACCCTACACTCTATACCCTACACTCTATACCCTACACCCTACACTCTATAGCCTACACTCTATACCCTACAGTATATACCCTACACTCTATACCCTACACTCTACACCTTACACTCTACACTCTATACCCTACACTCTATACCGTACACTCTATACCCTACACTCTACACTCTATACCCTACACTCTATATGCCACACTCTATACCCTACAGTCTACACTCTATACCATACACTCTACACTCTACACTCTATACCCTACACTCTACACCCTACACTCTATACCGTACACTCTACACTCTATACCCTACACTCTATAGCCTACACTCTACACTCTACACCCTACACTCTATACCCTACACTCTACACCCTACACTCTATACCCTACACTCTACACTCTATACCCTACACTCTATAGCCTACACTCTACACCCTACACTCTATACCCTGCACTCTATACCCTACAATCTACACTCTATACCCTACACTCTACTCCCTACACCCTACAGTCTATACCCTACACTCTACACTCTATACCTTACACTCTACACTCTATTCCCTACACTCTATACCCTACACTCTATACCCTACATTCTATACCCTACACTCTACACTCTATACCCTACACTCTATACCCTACACTATATACCCTACACTCTACACTCTATACCCTACACTCTATACGCCACACTCTATACCCTACAGTCTATACCCTACACTCTATACCCTACACTCTACACCCTACACTCTATACCCTACACTCTACACTCTATACCCTACACTCTATAGCCTACACTCTACACTCTACACTCTATACCCTACACTCTATACCCTACACTCTATACCCTACACTCTATACCCTACACTCTACACTCTATACCCTACACTCTATAGCCTACACTCTACACCCTACACTCTATACCCTGCACTCTATACCCTACACTCTACACTCTATACCCTACACTCTACTCCCTACACCCTACAGTCTATACTCTACACTCTACACTCTATACCTTACACTCTACACTCTATTCCCTACACTCTATACCCTACACTCTATACCCTACATTCTATACCCTACACTCTACACTCTATACCCTACACTCTATACCCTACACTCTATACCCTACACTCTACACTCTATACCCTACACTCTATACGCCACACTCTATACCCTACAGTCTATACCCTACACTCTATACCCTACACTCTATACCATACACTCTACACTCTACACTCTATACCCTACACTCTATACCCTACACTCTATACCCTACACTCTACACTCTATACCCTACACTCTATACCCTACACTCTACACTCTACACCCTACACTCTACACCCTACACTCTATACCCTATACCCTACACTTTATACCCTACAATCTATACCCTACACTCTATACCCTACACTCTATACCCTACACTATACACTCTATACCCTACACTCTACACTTTATACCCTACACTCTATACCCTACACTCTATACCCTGCACTCTACACCCTGCACTCTACACCCAACACTCTAATCCCTACACTCTAATCCCTACACTCTAATCCCTACACCCTACACTCTATACCCTACACTCTATACCCTACACTCTATACCCTACACCCTACACCCTACACTCTACACTCTATACCCTACACTCTACACCCTACACTCTATACCCTACACTCTATACCCTACACTCTACACCCTGCACTCTGTACCCTACACTCTACACTCTTTACCCTACACTCTATACCCTACACTCTATACCCTACACTCTATACCATACACTCTACACCATACACTCTACACCATACACTCTACACCATACACTCTACACCATACACTGTATAGCATACACTCTATACCCTACACTATACACTCTATACCCTACACTCTATACCCTACACTCTATACCCTACACTATACACTCTATACCCTACACTCTACACTTTATACCCTACACTCTATACCCTACACTCTACAACCTGCACTCTATACCCTACACTCTACACTCTATACCCTACACTCTATACCCTACACTCTATACCCTAGACTCTATACCCTACACTCTATACCCTACACTCTACACCCTACAGTCTATACCCTACACTCTACACTCTATACCTTACACTCTACACTCTATTCCCTACACTCTATACCCTACACTCTATAGCATACACTCTATACCCTACACTCTACACTCTATACCCTACACTCCATACCCTACACTCTATACCCTACACTATACACTCCATACCCTACACTCTACACTTTATACCCTACTCTCTATACCCTACACTCTATACCCTACACTCTACAACCTGCACTCTATACCCTACACTCTATACCATACACCCTACACTCTATACCCTACACTCTATACCCTACACTCTATACCCTACACTCTATACCCTACACTCTACACTCTATACCCTACACTCTATAGCCTACACTCTACACTTTACTCTATACCCTACACTCTACACCCTACACTCTACACCCTACACTCTAATCCCTACACTCTAATCCCTACACTCTAATCCCTACACCCTACACTCTATACCCTACAATCTATACCCTACACTCTATACCCTACACTCTATACCCTACACTCTAATCCCTACACTCTAATCCCTACAGTCTACACTCTATACCCTACACTCTATACCCTACACTCTATACCCTACACTCTACACCCTACACTCTACACCCTACACTCTAATCCCTACACTCTAATCCCTACACTCTAATCCCTACACCCTACACTCTATACCCTACAATCTATACCCTACACTCTATACCCTACACTCTATACCCTACACTCTATACCCTACACTCTATACCCTACACTCTACACCCTACACCCTACACTCTACACTCTATACCCTACACTCTACTCCCTGCACTCTGTACCCTACACTCTACACTCTTTACCCTACACTCTATACCCTACACTCTATACCCTACACTCTATACCCTACACTCTAATCCCTACACTCTACACTCTACACCCTACACTCTATACCCTACACTCTACACCCTACACTCTACACCCTACACTCTAATCCCTACACTATAATCCCTACACTCTAATCCCTACACCCTACACTCTATACCCTACACTCTATACCCTACACTCTATATCCTACACTCTATACCCTACACCCTACACCCTACACTCTACACTCTATACCCTACACTCTACACCCTACACTCTACACCCTACACTCTATATCCTACACTCTACACCCTGCACTCTGTACCCTACACTCTACACTCTTTACCCTACACTCTATACCCTACACTCTATACCCTACACTCTATACCCTACACTCTTTACCCTACACTCTAAACTCTATACCCTACACTCTATAACATACACTCTAAACCCTACACTCTACACTCTATACCCTACACTCTAATCCCTACACTCTACACTCTATACCCTACACTCTATACCCTACACTCTATACCCTACACTCTACACCCTACACTCTACACCCTACACTCTAATCCCTACACTCTAATCCCTACACTCTAATCCCTAAACCCTACACTCTATACCCTACACCCTATACCCTACACTCTATACCCTACACTCTATACCCTACACCCTACACTCTACACCCTACACTCTATACCTTACACTCTACCCCCTACACTCTATACCCTACACTCTACACCCTGCACTCTGTACCCTACACTCTACACTCTTTACCCTACACTCTATACCCTACACTCTATACCCTACACTCTAATCTCTACACTCTACACTCTATACCCTACACTCTGTACCCTACACTCTATACCCTACACTCTACACTCTACACCCTACACTCTAATCCCTACACTCTAATCCCTACACTCTAATCCCTACACCCTAATCCCTACACCCTACACTCTATACCCTACACTCTATACCCTACACTCTATACCCTACACCCTACACTCTATACCCTACACTCTATACCCTACACTCTACACTCTATACCCTACACTCTACACCCTGCACTCTGTACCCTACACTCTATACCCTACACTCTATACCCTACACTCTATACCCTACACTCTATACCCTACACTCTAAACTCTATACCCTACACTCTATACCCTACACACTATAACATACACTCTATACCCTACACTCTATACCCTACACTCTATACCATACACTCTACACCATACACTCTACACCATACACTCTACACCATACACTGTATAGCATACACTCTATACCCTACACTATACACTCTATACCCTACACTCTATACCCTACACTCTATACCCTACACTATACACTCTATACCCTACACTCTACACTTTATAACCTACACTCTATACCCTACACTCTACAACCTGCACTCTATACCCTACACTCTACACTCTATACCCTACACTCTATACCCTACACTCTATACCCTACACTCTATACCCTACACTCTATACCCTACACTCTACACCCTACAGTCTATACCCTACACTCTACACTCTATACCTTACACTCTACACTCTATTCCCTACACTCTATAACCTACACTCTATAGCATACACTCTATACCCTACACTCTACACTCTATACCCTACACTCTATACCCTACACTCTATACCCTACACTATATACTCCATACCCTACACTCTACACTTTATACCCTACTCTCTATACCCTACACTCTATACCCTACACTCTACAACCTGCACTCTATACCCTACACTCTATACCTTACACCCTACACTCTATACCCTACACTCTATACCCTACACTCTATACCCTACACTCTATACCCTACACTCTATACCCTACACTCTACACTCTATACCCTACACTCTATAGCCTACACTCTACACTTTACTCTATACCCTACACTCTATACCCTACACTCTAATCCCTACACTCTAATCCCTACAGTATACACTCTATACCCTACACTCTATACCCTACACTCTATACCCTACACTCTACACCCTACACTCTACACCCTACACTCTAATCCCTACACTCTAATCCCTACACTCTAATCCCTACACCCTACACTCTATACCCTACAATCTATACCCTACACTCTATACCCTACACTCTATACCCTACACTCTATACCCTACACTCTACACCCTACACCCTACACTCTACACTCTATACCCTACACTCTACACCCTGCACTCTGTACCCTACACTCTACACTCTTTACCCTACACTCTATACCCTACACTCTATACCCTACACTATAATTCCTTCAATCTACACTCTACACCCTACACTCTATACCCTACACTCTACACCCTACACTCTTCACCCTACACTCTAATCCCTACACTATAATCCCTACACTCTAATCCCTACACCCTACACTCTATACCCTACACTCTATACCCTACACTCTATACCCTACACTCTATACCCTACACCCTACACCCTACACTCTACACTCTATACCCTACACTCTACACCCTACACTCTACACCCTACACTCTATACCCTACACTCTACACCCTGCACTCTGTACCCTACACTCTACACTCTTTACCCTACACTCTATACCCTACACTCTACAACCTGCACTCTATACCCTACACTCTATACCCTACACCCTACACTCTATACCCTTCACTCTATACCCTACACTCTATACCCTACACTCTACACTCTATACCCTACACTCTATAGCCTACACTCTACACTTTACTCTATACCCTACACTCTATACCCTACACTCTAATCCCTACAGTCTACACTCTATACCCTACACTCTATACCCTACACTCTATACCCTACACTCTACACCCTACACTCTACACCCTACACTCTAATCCCTACACTCTAATCCCTACACTCTAATCCCTACACCCTACACTCTATACCCTACAATCTATACCCTACACTCTATACCCTACACTCTATACCCTACACTCTATACCCTACACTCTACACCCTACACCCTACACTCTACACTCTATACCCTACACTCTACACCCTGCACTCTGTACCCTACACTCTACACTCTTTACCCTACACTCTATACCCTACACTCTATACCCTACACTATAATCCCTACACTCTACACTCTACACCCTACACTCTATACCCTACACTCTACACCCTACACTCTACACCCTACACTCTAATCCCTACACTATAATCCCTACACTCTAATCCCTACACCCTACACTCTATACCCTACACTCTATACCCTACACTCTATACCCTACACTCTATACCCTACACCCTACACCCTACACTCTACACTCTATACCCTACACTCTACACCCTACACTCTACACCCTACACTCTATACCCTACACTCTACACCCTGCACTCTGTACCCTACACTCTACACTCTTTACCCTACACTCTATACCCTACACTCTAAACCCTACACTCTATACCCTACACTCTTTACCCTACACTCTAAACTCTATACCCTACACTCTATAACATACACTCTATACCCTACACTCTACACTCTATACCCTACACTCTATAACATACACTCTATACCCTACACTCTATACCCTACACTCTATACCCTACACTCTATACCCTACAGTCTATACCCTACACTCTACACTCTATACCTTACACTCTATAACATACACTCTATACCCTACACCCTACACTCTATACCCTACACTCTATACCCTACACTCTATACCCTACACTCTATACCCTACACTCTACACTCTATACCCTACACTCTATAGCCTACACTCTACACTTTACTCTATACCCTACACTCTAATCCCTACACTCTAATCCCTACAGTCTACACTCTATACCCTACACTCTATACCCTACACTCTATACCCTACACTCTACACCCAACACTCTACACCCTACACTCTAATCCCTACACTCTAATCCCTACACTCTAATCCCTACACCCTACACTCTATACCCTACAATCTATACCCTACACTCTATACCCTACACTCTATACCCTACACTCTATACCCTACACTCTACACCCTACACCCTACACTCTACACTATATACCCTACACTCTACACCCTGCACTCTGTACCCTACACTCTACACTCTTTACCCTACACTCTATACTCTACACTCTATACCCTACACTCTATACCCTACACTCTAATCCCTACACTCTACACTCTATACCCTACACTCTATACCCTACACTCTATACCCTACACTCTACACCCTACACTCTACACCCTACACTCTAATCCCTACACTCTAATCCCTACACTCTAATCCCTACACCCTACACTCTATACCCTACACTCTATACCCTACACTCTATACCCTACACACTACACCCTACACTCTACACTCTATACCCTACACTCTACACCCTACACTCTATACCCTACACTCTATACCCTACACTCTACACCCTGCACTCTGTACCCTACACTCTACACTCTTTACCCTACACTCTATACCCTACACTCTATACCCTACACTCTATACCATACACTCTACACCATACACTCTACACCATACACTCTACACCATACACTCTACACCATACACTGTATAGCATACACTCTATACCCTACACTATACACTCTATACCCTACACTCTATACCCTACACTCTATACCCTACACTATACACTCTAAACCCTACACTCTACACTTTATACCCTACACTCTATACCCTACACTCTACAACCTGCACTCTATACCCTACACTCTACACTCTATACCCTACACTCTATACCCTACACTCTATACCCTAGACTCTATACCCTACACTCTATACCCTACACTCTACACCCTACAGTCTATACCCTACACTCTACACTCTATACCTTACACTCTACACTCTATTCCCTACACTCTATACCCTACACTCTATAGCATACACTCTATACCCTACACTCTACACTCTATACCCTACACTCCATACCCTACACTCTATACCCTACACTATACACTCCATACCCTACACTCTACACTTTATACCCTACTCTCTATACCCTACACTCTATACCCTACACTCTACAACCTGCACTCTATACCCTACACTCTATTCCATACACCCTACACTCTATACCCTACACTCTATACCCTACACTCTATACCCTACACTCTATACCCTACACTCTACACTCTATACCCTACACTCTATAGCCTACACTCTACACTTTACTCTATACCCTACACTCTACACCCTACACTCTACACCCTACACTCTAATCCCTACACTCTAATCCCTACACTCTAATCCCTACACTCTACACTCTATACCCTACAATCTATACCCTACACTCTATACCCTACACTCTATACCCTACACTCTAATCCCTACACTCTAATCCCTACAGTCTACACTCTATACCCTACACTCTATACCCTACACTCTATACCCTACACTCTACACCCTACACTCTACACCCTACACTCTAATCCCTACACTCTAATCCCTACACTCTAATCCCTACACCCTACACTCTATACCCTACAATCTATACCCTACACTCTATACCCTACACTCTATACCCTACACTCTATACCCTACACTCTACACCCTACACCCTACACTCTACACTCTATACCCTACACTCTACACCCTGCACTCTGTAACCTACACTCTAGACTCTTTACCCTACACTCTATACTCTACACTCTATACCCTACACTCTATACCCTACACTCTAATCCCTACACTCTACACTCTATACCCTACACTCTATACCCTACACTCTATACCCTACACTCTACACCCTACACTCTACACCCTACACTCTAATCCCTACACTCTAATCCCTACACTCTAATCCCTACACCCTACACTCTATACCCTACACTCTATACCCTACACTCTATACCCTACACTCTATACCCTACACCCTACACCCTACACTCTACACTCTATACCCTACACTCTACACCCTACACTCTACACCCTACACTCTATACCGTACACTCTACACCCTGCACTCTGTACCCTACACTCTACACTCTTTACCCTACACTCTATACCCTACACTCTATACCCTACACTCTATACCCTACACTCTATACCCTACACTCTAAACTCTATACCCTACACTCTATAACATACACTCTATAACCTACACTCTACACTCTATACCCTACACTCTATAACATACACTCTATACCCTACACTCTATACCCTACACTCTATACCCTACACTCTATACCCTACACTCTACTCCCTACACTCTACACCCTACAGTCTATACCCTACACTCTACACTCTATACCTTACACTCTATAACATACACTCTATACCCTACACTCTATACCCTACACTCTATACCCTACACTCTATACCCTACACTCTACACCCTACACTCTATACCATACACTCTACACCCTACACTCTATACCATACACTCTACACCATACACTCTATAGCATACACTATATACCCTACACTATACACTCTATGCCCTACACTCTATACCCTACACTATACACTCCATACCCTACACTCTATACCCTACACTCTATACCCTACACTCTATACCCTACACTCTACAACCTGCACTCTACAACCTGCAATCTATACCCTACACTCTATACCCTACACTCTATATCCTACACTCTATACCCTACACTCTAAACTCTATACCCTACACTCTATACCCTACACTCTATAACATACACTCTATACCCTACACTCTGTACCATACACTCTACACCATACACTCTACACCATACACTCTACACCATACACTCTACACCATACACTCTATAGCATACACTCTATACCCTACACGATACACTCTATACCCTACACTCTATACCCTACACTCTATACCCTACACTATACACTCTATACCCTACACTCTACACTCTATACCCTACACTCTACACCCTGCACTCTGTACCCTACACTCTACACTCTTTACCCTACACTCTATACCCTACACTCTATACCCTACACTATAATCCCTACACTCTACACTCTACACCCTACACTCTATACCCTACACTCTACACCCTACACTCTACACCCTACACTCTAATCCCTACACTATAATCCCTACACTCTAATCCCTACACCCTACACTCTATACCCTACACTCTATACCCTACACTCTATACCCTACACCCTACACCCTACACTCTACACTCTATACCCTACACTCTACACCCTACACTCTACACCCTACACTCTATACCCTACACTCTACACCCTGCACTCTGTACCCTACACTCTACACTCTTTACCCTACACTCTATACCCTACACTCTAAACCCTACACTCTATACCCTACACTCTTTACCCTACACTCTAAACTCTATACCCTACACTCTATAACATACACTCTATACCCTACACTCTACACTCTATACCCTACACTCTATAACATACACTCTATACCCTACACTCTAAACCCTACACTCTATACCCTACACTCTATACCCTACACTCTACTCCCTACACTCTACACCCTACAGTCTATACCCTACACTCTACACTCTATACCTTACACTCTATAACATACACTCTATACCCTACACCCTACACTCTATACCCTACACTCTATACCCTACACTCTATACCCTACACTCTATACCCTACACTCTATACCCTACACTCTACACTCTATACCCTACACTCTATAGCCTACACTCTACACTTTACTCTATACCCTACACTCTATACCCTACACTCTAATCCCTACACTCTAATCCCTACAGTCTACACTCTATACCCTACACTCTATACCCTACACTCTATACCCTACACTCTACACCCAACACTCTACACCCTACACTCTAATCCCTACACTCTAATCCCTACACTCTAATCCCTACACCCTACACTCTATACCCTATAATCTATTCCCTACACTCTATACCCTACACTCTATACCCTACACTCTATACCCTACACTCTACACCCTACACCCTACACTCTACACTATATACCCTACACTCTACACCCTGCACTCTGTACCCTACACTCTACACTCTTTACCCTACACTCTATACTCTACACTCTATACCCTACACTCTATACCCTACACTCTAATCCCTACACTCTACACTCTATACCCTACACTCTATACCCTACACTCTATACCCTACACTCTACACCCTACACTCTACACCCTACACTCTAATCCCTACACTCTAATCCCTACACTCTAATCCCTACACCCTACACTCTATACCCTACACTCTATACCCTACACTCTATACCCTACACCCTACACCCTACACTCTACACTCTATACCCTACACTCTACACCCTACACTCTATACCCTACACTCTATACCCTACACTCTACACCCTGCACTCTGTACCCTACACTCTACACTCTTTACCCTACACTCTATACCCTACACTCTATACCCTACACTCTATACCATACACTCTACACCATACACTCTACACCATACACTCTACACCATACACTCTACACCATACACTGTATAGCATACACTCTATACCCTACACTATACACTCTATACCCTACACTCTATACCCTACACTCTATACCCTACACTATACACTCTATACCCTACACTCTACACTTTATACCCTACACTCTATACCCTACACTCTACAACCTGCACTCTATACCCTACACTCTACACTCTATACCCTACACTCTATACCCTACACTCTATACCCTAGACTCTATACCCTACACTCTATACCCTACACTCTACACCCTACAGTCTATACCCTACACTCTACACTCTATACCTTACACTCTACACTCTATTCCCTACACTCTATACCCTACACTCTATAGCATACACTCTATACCCTACACTCTACACTCTATACCCTACACTCCATACCCTACACTATACACTCCATACCCTACACTCTACACTTTATACCCTACTCTCTATACCCTACACTCTATACCCTACACTCTACAACCTGCACTCTATACCCTACACTCTATACCATACACCCTACACTCTATACCCTACACTCTATACCCTACACTCTATACCCTACACTCTATACCCTACACTCTACACTCTATACCCTACACTCTATAGCCTACACTCTACACTTTACTCTATACCCTACACTCTACACCCTACACTCTACACCCTACACTCTAATCCCTACACTCTAATCCCTACACTCTAATCCCTACACCCTACACTCTATACCCTACAATCTATACCCTACACTCTATACCCTACACTCTATACCCTACACTCTAATCCCTACACTCTAATCCCTACAGTCTACACTCTATACCCTACACTCTATACCCTACACTCTATACCCTACACTCTACACCCTACACTCTACACCCTACACTCTAATCCCTACACTCTAATCCCTACACTCTAATCCCTACACCCTACACTCTATACCCTACAATCTATACCCTACACTCTATACCCTACACTCTATACCCTACACTCTATACCCTACACTCTATACCCTACACTCTACACCCTACACCCTACACTCTACACTCTATACCCTACACTCTACACCCTGCACTCTGTACCCTACACTCTACACTCTTTACCCTACACTCTATACCCTACACTCTATACCCTACACTCTATACCCTACACTCTAATCCCTACACTCTACACTCTACACCCTACACTCTATACCCTACACTCTACACCCTACACTCTACACCCTACACTCTAATCCCTACACTATAATCCCTACACTCTAATCCCTACACCCTACACTCTATACCCTACACTCTATACCCTACACTCTATATCCTACACTCTATACCCTACACCCTACACCCTACACTCTACACTCTATACCCTACACTCTACACCCTACACTCTACACCCTACACTCTATATCCTACACTCTACACCCTGCACTCTGTACCCTACACTCTACACTCTTTACCCTACACTCTATACCCTACACTCTATACCCTACACTCTATACCCTACACTCTTTACCCTACACTCTAAACTCTATACCCTACACTCTATAACATACACTCTAAACCCTACACTCTACACTCTATACCCTACACTCTATAACATACACTCTATACCCTACACTCTATAACCTACACTCTATACCCTACACTCTATACCCTACACTCTACTCCCTACACTCTACACCCTACAGTCTATACCCTACACTCTACACTCTATACCTTACACTCTATAACATACACTCTATACCCTACACCCTACACTCTATACCCTACACTCTATACCCTACACTCTATACCCTACACTCTATACCCTACACTCTATACCCTACACTCTACACTCTATACCCTACACTCTATAGCCTACACTCTACACTTTACTCTATACCCTACACTCTATACCCTACACTCTAATCCCTACACTCTAATCCCTACAGTCTACACTCTATACCCTACACTCTATACCCTACACTCTATACCCTACACTCTACACCCAACACTCTACACCCTACACTCTAATCCCTACACTCTAATCCCTACACTCTAATCCCTACACCCTACACTCTATACCCTACAATCTATACCCTACACTCTATACCCTACACTCTATACCCTACACTCTATACCCTACACTCTACACCCTACACCCTACACTCTACACTCTATACCCTACACTCTACACCCTGCACTCTGTAACCTACACTCTAGACTCTTTACCCTACACTCTATACTCTACACTCTATACCCTACACTCTATACCCTACACTCTAATCCCTACACTCTACACTCTATACCCTACACTCTATACCCTACACTCTATACCCTACACTCTACACCCTACACTCTACACCCTACACTCTAATCCCTACACTCTAATCCCTACACTCTAATCCCTACACCCTACACTCTATACCCTACACTCTATACCCTACACTCTATACCCTACACTCTATACCCTACACCCTACACCCTACACTCTACACTCTATACCCTACACTCTACACCCTACACTCTACACCCTACACTCTATACCGTACACTCTACACCCTGCACTCTGTACCCTACACTCTACACTCTTTACCCTACACTCTATACCCTACACTCTATACCCTACACTCTATACCCTACACTCTATACCCTACACTCTAAACTCTATACCCTACACTCTATAACATACACTCTATAACCTACACTCTACACTCTATACCCTACACTCTATAACATACACTCTATACCCTACACTCTATACCCTACACTCTATACCCTACACTCTATACCCTACACTCTACTCCCTACACTCTACACCCTACAGTCTATACCCTACACTCTACACTCTATACCTTACACTCTATAACATACACTCTATACCCTACACTCTATACCCTACACTCTATACCCTACACTCTATACCCTACACTCTACACCCTACACTCTATACCATACACTCTACACCCTACACTCTATACCATACACTCTACACCATACACTCTATAGCATACACTATATACCCTACACTATACACTCTATGCCCTACACTCTATACCCTACACTATACACTCCATACCCTACACTCTATACCCTACACTCTATACCCTACACTCTATACCCTACACTCTACAACCTGCACTCTACAACCTGCAATCTATACCCTACACTCTATACCCTACACTCTATATCCTACACTCTATACCCTACACTCTAAACTCTATACCCTACACTCTATACCCTACACTCTATAACATACACTCTATACCCTACACTCTATACCATACACTCTACACCATACACTCTACACCATACACTCTACACCATACACTCTACACCATACACTCTATAGCATACACTCTATACCCTACACGATACACTCTATACCCTACACTCTATACCCTACACTCTATACCCTACACTATACACTCTATACCCTACACTCTACACTCTATACCCTACACTCTACAACCTGCACTCTATACCCTACACTCTACACCCTACACTCTATACCCTACATTCTATACCCTACACTCTACACTCTTTACCCTACACTCTATACCCTACACTCTATACCCTACACTCTAAACTCTATACCCTACACTCTACACTCTATACCCTACACTCTATAACATACACTCTATACCCTACACTCTATAACATACACTCTATACCCTACACTCTACACCCAACTCTCTAATCCCTACACTATATACCCTACACTCTACACTCTATACCTTACACTCTAATCCCTACACTCTACACTCTATACCCTACACTCTATACCCTACACTCTACACCCTACACTCTACACCCTACTCTCTAATCCCTACACTCTAATCCCTACACTCTAATCCCTACACCCTACACTCTATACCCTACACTCTATACCCTACACTCTATACCCTACACTCTACACCCTACACCCTACACTCTACACCCTACACTCTACACCCTGCACTCTGTACCCTACACTCTACACTCTTTACCCTACACTCTATACCCTACACTCTATACCCTACACTCTATACCCTACACTCTAATCCCTACACTCTACACTCTACACCCTACACTCTATACCCTACACTCTACACCCTACACTCTACACCCTACACTCTAATCCCTACACTATAATCCCTACACTCTAATCCCTACACCCTACACTCTATACCCTACACTCTATACCCTACACTCTATATCCTACACTCTATACCCTACACCCTACACCCTACACTCTACACTCTATACCCTACACTCTACACCCTACACTCTACACCCTACACTCTATATCCTACACTCTACACCCTGCACTCTGTACCCTACACTCTACACTCTTTACCCTACACTCTATACCCTACACTCTATACCCTACACTCTATACCCTACACTCTTTACCCTACACTCTAAACTCTATACCCTACACTCTATAACATACACTCTAAACCCTACACTCTACACTCTATACCCTACACTCTATAACATACACTCTATACCCTACACTCTATAACCTACACTCTATACCCTACACTCTATACCCTACACTCTACTCCCTACACTCTACACCCTACAGTCTATACCCTACACTCTACACTCTATACCTTACACTCTATAACATACACTCTATACCCTACACTCTACACTCTATACCCTACACTCTATACCCTACACTCTATACCCTACACTCTATACCCTACACTCTATACCCTACACTCTACACTCTATACCCTACACTCTATAGCCTACACTCTACACTTTACTCTATACCCTACACTCTATACCCTACACTCTAATCCCTACACTCTAATCCCTACAGTCTACACTCTATACCCTACACTCTATACCCTACACTCTATACCCTACACTCTACACCCAACACTCTACACCCTACACTCTAATCCCTACACTCTAATCCCTACACTCTAATCCCTACACCCTACACTCTATACCCTACAATCTATACCCTACACTCTATACCCTACACTCTATACCCTACACTCTATACCCTACACTCTACACCCTACACCCTACACTCTACACTCTATACCCTACACTCTAAACTCTATACCCTACACTCTATAACATACACTCTATAACCTACACTCTACACTCTATACCCTACACTCTATAACATACACTCTATACCCTACACTCTATACCCTACACTCTATACCCTACACTCTATACCCTACACTCTACTCCCTACACTCTACACCCTACAGTCTATACCCTACACTCTACACTCTATACCTTACACTCTATAACATACACTCTATACCCTACACTCTATACCCTACACTCTATACCCTACACTCTATACCCTACACTCTACACCCTACACTCTATACCATACACTCTACACCCTACACTCTATACCATACACTCTACACCATACACTCTATAGCATACACTATATACCCTACACTATACACTCTATGCCCTACACTCTATACCCTACACTATACACTCCATACCCTACACTCTATACCCTACACTCTATACCCTACACTCTATACCCTACACTCTACAACCTGCACTCTACAACCTGCAATCTATACCCTACACTCTATACCCTACACTCTATATCCTACACTCTATACCCTACACTCTAAACTCTATACCCTACACTCTATACCCTACACTCTATAACATACACTCTATACCCTACACTCTATACCATACACTCTACACCATACACTCTACACCATACACTCTACACCATACACTCTACACCATACACTCTATAGCATACACTCTATACCCTACACGATACACTCTATACCCTACACTCTATACCCTACACTCTATACCCTACACTATACACTCTATACCCTACACTCTACACTCTATACCCTACACTCTACAACCTGCACTCTATACCCTACACTCTACACCCTACACTCTATACCCTACATTCTATACCCTACACTCTACACTCTTTACCCTACACTCTATACCCTACACTCTATACCCTACACTCTAAACTCTATACCCTACACTCTACACTCTATACCCTACACTCTATAACATACACTCTATACCCTACACTCTATAACATACACTCTATACCCTACACTCTACACCCAACTCTCTAATCCCTACACTATATACCCTACACTCTACACTCTATACCTTACACTCTAATCCCTACACTCTACACTCTATACCCTACACTCTATACCCTACACTCTACACCCTACACTCTACACCCTACTCTCTAATCCCTACACTCTAATCCCTACACTCTAATCCCTACACCCTACACTCTATACCCTACACTCTATACCCTACACTCTATACCCTACACTCTACACCCTACACCCTACACTCTACACCCTACACTCTACACCCTGCACTCTGTACCCTACACTCTACACTCTTTACCCTACACTCTATACCCTACACTCTATACCCTACACTCTATACCCTACACTCTAATCCCTACACTCTACACTCTACACCCTACACTCTATACCCTACACTCTACACCCTACACTCTACACCCTACACTCTAATCCCTACACTATAATCCCTACACTCTAATCCCTACACCCTACACTCTATACCCTACACTCTATACCCTACACTCTATATCCTACACTTTATACCCTACACCCTACACCCTACACTCTACACTCTATACCCTACACTCTACACCCTACACTCTACACCCTACACTCTATATCCTACACTCTACACCCTGCACTCTGTACCCTACACTCTACACTCTTTACCCTACACTCTATACCCTACACTCTATACCCTACACTCTATACCCTACACTCTTTACCCTACACTCTAAACTCTATACCCTACACTCTATAACATACACTCTAAACCCTACACTCTACACTCTATACCCTACACTCTATAACATACACTCTATACCCTACACTCTATAACCTACACTCTATACCCTACACTCTATACCCTACACTCTACTCCCTACACTCTACACCCTACAGTCTATACCCTACACTCTACACTCTATACCTTACACTCTATAACATACACTCTATACCCTACACTCTACACTCTATACCCTACACTCTATACCCTACACTCTATACCCTACACTCTATACCCTACACTCTATACCCTACACTCTACACTCTATACCCTACACTCTATAGCCTACACTCTACACTTTACTCTATACCCTACACTCTATACCCTACACTCTAATCCCTACACTCTAATCCCTACAGTCTACACTCTATACCCTACACTCTATACCCTACACTCTATACCCTACACTCTACACCCAACACTCTACACCCTACACTCTAATCCCTACACTCTAATCCCTACACTCTAATCCCTACACCCTACACTCTATACCCTACAATCTATACCCTACACTCTATACCCTACACTCTATACCCTACACTCTATACCCTACACTCTACACCCTACACCCTACACTCTACACTCTATACCCTACACTCTACACCCTGCACTCTGTAACCTACACTCTAGACTCTTTACCCTACACTCTATACTCTACACTCTATACCCTACACTCTATACCCTACACTCTAATCCCTACACTCTACACTCTATACCCTACACTCTATACCCTACACTCTATACCCTACACTCTACACCCTACACTCTACACCCTACACTCTAATCCCTACACTCTAATCCCTACACTCTAATCCCTACACCCTACACTCTATACCCTACACTCTATACCCTACACTCTATACCCTACACCCTACACCCTACACTCTACACTCTATACCCTACACTCTACACCCTACACTCTACACCCTACACTCTATACCGTACACTCTACACCCTGCACTCTGTACCCTACACTCTACACTCTTTACCCTACACTCTATACCCTACACTCTATACCCTACACTCTATACCCTACACTCTATACCCTACACTCTAAACTCTATACCCTACACTCTATAACATACACTCTATAACCTACACTCTACACTCTATACCCTACACTCTATAACATACACTCTATACCCTACACTCTATACCCTACACTCTATACCCTACACTCTATACCCTACACTCTACTCCCTACACTCTACACCCTACAGTCTATACCCTACACTCTACACTCTATACCTTACACTCTATAACATACACTCTATACCCTACACTCTATACCCTACACTCTATACCCTACACTCTATACCCTACACTCTACACCCTACACTCTATACCATACACTCTACACCCTACACTCTATACCATACACTCTACACCATACACTCTATAGCATACACTATATACCCTACACTATACACTCTATGCCCTACACTCTATACCCTACACTATACACTCCATACCCTACACTCTATACCCTACACTCTATACCCTACACTCTATACCCTACACTCTACAACCTGCACTCTACAACCTGCAATCTATACCCTACACTCTATACCCTACACTCTATATCCTACACTCTATACCCTACACTCTAAACTCTATACCCTACACTCTATACCCTACACTCTATAACATACACTCTATACCCTACACTCTATACCATACACTCTACACCATACACTCTACACCATACACTCTACACCATACACTCTACACCATACACTCTATAGCATACACTCTATACCCTACACGATACACTCTATACCCTACACTCTATACCCTACACTCTATACCCTACACTATACACTCTATACCCTACACTCTACACTCTATACCCTACACTCTACAACCTGCACTCTATACCCTACACTCTACACCCTACACTCTATACCCTACATTCTATACCCTACACTCTACACTCTTTACCCTACACTCTATACCCTACACTCTATACCCTACACTCTAAACTCTATACCCTACACTCTACACTCTATACCCTACACTCTATAACATACACTCTATACCCTACACTCTATAACATACACTCTATACCCTACACTCTACACCCAACTCTCTAATCCCTACACTATATACCCTACACTCTACACTCTATACCTTACACTCTAATCCCCTACACTCTACACTCTATACCCTACACTCTATACCCTACACTCTACACCCTACACTCTACACCCTACTCTCTAATCCCTACACTCTAATCCCTACACTCTAATCCCTACACCCTACACTCTATACCCTACACTCTATACCCTACACTCTATACCCTACACC
>NW_027194829.1:0-17500 GCF_032444005.1 Ranitomeya imitator
GCGCGGGTCGTCGGACCCCTGCCGTACCACAGTTCGGGGTCAAACTCCCCCTCTGCACGGCAGCCACCGTCCTGCGAACGGGAGGCGACTGCCGGCGTGCACGCCCAAGGATGCGTGCCTGAAATCCCGGGGGGTAAAAGAGGAAGGAGACCGCCGCCCTTAGACCGACGCGGGCTCCAAAGCCCGGGCCGAGCGAGCGGCACCACCTCCCCACCCGGGGAGCGCTGGAGCCTGAGCAAATCGATCGGAGGAAGAGCCGGGTGGGGGGCATGGGTGAGAAACCCCACCCGCTGCCATCCTTCCCCTCGGGGAGACGGGGGAAGAAACATGCCCCGATAGTCCTGGGAGGTCCCTCTCCGACACGCTAACGGCGCCCTCGAGACGGAATCCGGGTCACAGTGCGATTCTCTCATAGGTCTCCCCGGTGGCGTGGAAGCGGGAGACATCCGACACAGAGAAACGCCAAGCCTGCTCTGAGGGGACCGAGTCAGGGGGTGCAATCCGCCCTCCTGGAGCCCTCCTCGGGACGAAGACTCCAGATCTGCCTCCCTTCTGACATCCGTCACCCTCGGAGAACCAGAACACGCTTGGGGAGGGTCCGTTCAGGCTCAGGCGTCCCGGGAAACGCTGTCTCTGACTTGGGGCAGACGACCGGTCAAGAGTCCCCCTGGAGCCGCGGAAGCCTGGTGTCGACGCGAGGGCCGGACTTCCATGCAAACAGGGGGGTACTCGCCAAACCGCCTACCCGACTTGAGGAACCACGAAAACATCGGAAATCAGTCGGGCCCGAGAGGTACCCTCTCTCCTATCCTATATCCTGCAGCTGGTGTGCAAAAGTGGGTATTTGCATGGCGAAACACCGACCCACACTTTAAGGGAGCGAAGCCGAAAAGTGTCCGACTTCCTGGAGCTGTGCGGCGGATCCGGCGGCCAGAAATTCCTCATTCCGGTTCTATTTTTTTTTTTTCGATTTTGCGAAATTTGGCGGCCAGGCGGCGTAGCTGGGGCCTGGACTAGCCCGAAACACCTGGAGCCGGCGAGCGGAACGAATTTCCCAACGTTCTGCGGCTCCCGGAAGCCAAAAACGCATCGCCGAAAAATTTCAAAGTCCCAAGGACTCGTTCTTGAAAATCGATCCGGGGGGCCATGGAAGTGTCCTCGGTACAGCTTCAGAGCTTTCCCCCCGCCTGGAAGTCTGAAAGTTCTATGTTTGTTCTAAGTGGAAAATCGCGTTTTTTTCAGTGTTCCACCCATCAGACCCAAACTTTGCCCACGCTTAGGTCTCTGTCTCGGGGTGCTTTACAACATATTGACGCCCCTTTAGGGTGGAAGTAGGGGAAAGGGGTCATTTTTCACAAAATCGGAAATTTCTCAAAATATTTCTAAGTGTCAAGGACACTTTTGGAAAATCTTCCCCAGGCTCCTGGAAGCCTCCTCGGTACGCCTACTGCGGTTTCTCCCTGCCTGGAAGTCTGACACTTGTCTGAAATTTTTAGAGTATGAAAATGCGGTTTTTCACCCAAAATTCGACTTTGCGCCCATGACTCGCAAACTTCACCCACATTTGGGCGACTGTCCTGGGGTACCTCACAACATATTGACGCCCCCCTGGCGTGGAAGTAGGGGAAACGTGTCAATTTTCACAAAATCGTGATTTTTTTCAAAATATTTCTAAGTGTCAAGGACACTTTTGGATAATCTTCCCCAGGCTCCTGGAAGCCTCCTCGGTACGCCTCCTGCGGTTTCTCCCTGCCTGGAAGTCTGACACTTGTCTGAAATTTTTAGAGTATGAAAATGCGGTTTTTCACCCAAAATTCGACTTTGCGCCCGTGACTCGCAAACTTCACCCACATTTAGGCGACTGTCCTGGGGTACCTCACAACATATTGACGCCCCCCTGGCGTGGAAGTAGGGGAAACGTGTCAATTTTCACAAAATCGTGATTTTCTGAAAATATTTCTAAGTGTCAAGGACACTTTTGGAAAATCTTCCCCAGGCTCCTGGAAGCCTCCTCGGTACGCCTCCTGCGGTTTCTCCCTGCCTGGAAGTCTGACACTTGTCTGAAATTTTTAAAGTATGAAAATGCGGTTTTTCACCCAAAATTCGACTTTGCGCCCATGACTCGCAAACTTCACCCACATTTGGGCGACTGTCCTGGGGTACCTCACAACATATTGACGCCCCCCTGGCGTGGAAGTAGGGGAAACGTGTCAATTTTCACAAAATCGTGATTTTTTCAAAATATTTCTAAGTGTCAAGGACACTTTTGGATAATCTTCCCCAGGCTCCTGGAAGCCTCCTCGGTACGCCTCCTGCGGTTTCCCCCTGCCTGGAAGTCTGACACTTGTCTGAAATTTTTAGCGCATGAAAATGCGGTTTTTCACCCAAAATTCGACTTTGCGCCCGTGACTCGCAAACTTCACCCACATTTAGGCGACTGTCCTGGGGTACCTCACAACATATTGACGCCCCCCTGGCGTGGAAGTAGGGGAAACGTGTCAATTTTCACAAAATCGTGATTTTCTGAAAATATTTCTAAGTGTCAAGGACACTTTTGGAAAATCTTCCCCAGGCTCCTGGAAGCCTCCTCGGTACGCCTCCTGCGGTTTCTCCCTGCCTGGAAGTCTGACACTTGTCTGAAATTTTTAAAGTATGAAAATGCGGTTTTTCACCCAAAATTCGACTTTGCGCCCATGACTCGCAAACTTCACCCACATTTGGGCGACTGTCCTGGGGTACCTCACAACATATTGACGCCCCCCTGGCGTGGAAGTAGGGGAAACGTGTCAATTTTCACAAAATCGTGATTTTTTCAAAATATTTCTAAGTGTCAAGGACACTTTTGGATAATCTTCCCCAGGCTCCTGGAAGCCTCCTCGGTACGCCTCCTGCGGTTTCCCCCTGCCTGGAAGTCTGACACTTGTCTGAAATTTTTAGCGCATGAAAATGCGGTTTTTCACCCAAAATTCGACTTTGCGCCCGTGACTCGCAAACTTCACCCACATTTAGGCGACTGTCCTGGGGTACCTCACAACATATTGACGCCCCCCTGGCGTGGAAGTAGGGGAAACGTGTCAATTTTCACAAAATCGTGATTTTCTGAAAATATTTCTAAGTGTCAAGGACACTTTTGGATAATCTTCCCCAGGCTCCTGGAAGCCTCCTCGGTACGCCTCCTGCGGTTTCCCCCTGCCTGGAAGTCTGACACTTGTCTGAAATTTTTAGCGCATGAAAACGCGGTTTTTCACCCAAAATTCGACTTTGCGCCCGTGACTCGCAAACTTCACCCACATTTAGGCGACTGTCCTGGGGTACCTCACAACATATTGACGCCCCCCTGGCGTGGAAGTAGGGGAAACGTGTCAATTTTCACAAAATCGTGATTTTCTGAAAATATTTCTAAGTGTCAAGGACACTTTTGGATAATCTTCCCCAGGCTCCTGGAAGCCTCCTCGGTACGCCTCCTGCGGTTTCCCCCTGCCTGGAAGTCTGACACTTGTCTGAAATTTTTAGCGCATGAAAACGCGGTTTTTCACCCAAAATTCGACTTTGCGCCCGTGACTCGCAAACTTCACCCACATTTAGGCGACTGTCCTGGGGTACCTCACAACATATTGACGCCCCCCTGGCGTGGAAGTAGGGGAAACGTGTCAATTTTCACAAAATCGTGATTTTCTGAAAATATTTCTAAGTGTCAAGGACACTTTTGGAAAATCTTCCCCAGGCTCCTGGAAGCCTCCTCGGTACGCCTCCTGCGGTTTCCCCCTGCCTGGAAGTCTGACACTTGTCTGAAATTTTTAGCGCATGAAAACGCGGTTTTTCACCCAAAATTCGACTTTGCGCCCGTGACTCGCAAACTTCACCCACATTTAGGCGACTGTCCTGGGGTACCTCACAACATATTGACGCCCCCCTGGCGTGGAAGTAGGGGAAACGTGTCAATTTTCACAAAATCGTGATTTTCTGAAAATATTTCTAAGTGTCAAGGACACTTTTGGAAAATCTTCCCCAGGCTCCTGGAAGCCTCCTCGGTACGCCTCCTGCGGTTTCTCCCTGCCTGGAAGTCTGACACTTGTCTGAAATTTTTAGAGTATGAAAACGCGGTTTTTCACCCAAAATTCGACTTTGCGCCCATGACTCGCAAACTTCACCCACATTTGGGCGACTGTCCTGGGGTACCTCACAACATATTGACGCCCCCCTGGCGTGGAAGTAGGGGAAACGTGTCAATTTTCACAAAATCGTGATTTTTTCAAAATATTTCTAAGTGTCAAGGACACTTTTGGAAAATCTTCCCCAGGCTCCTGGAAGCCTCCTCAGTACGCCTCCTGCGGTTTCTCCCTGCCTGGAAGTCTGACACTTGTCTGAAATTTTTAGAGTATGAAAACGCGGTTTTTCACCCAAAATTCGACTTTGCGCCCGTGACTCGCAAACTTCACCCACATTTAGGCGACTGTCCTGGGGTACCTCACAACATATTGACGCCCCCCTGGCGTGGAAGTAGGGGAAACGTGTCAATTTTCACAAAATCGTGATTTTCTGAAAATATTTCTAAGTGTCAAGGACACTTTTGGAAAATCTTCCCCAGGCTCCTGGAAGCCTCCTCGGTACGCCTCCTGCGGTTTCTCCCTGCCTGGAAGTCTGACACTTGTCTGAAATTTTTAGAGTATGAAAACGCGGTTTTTCACCCAAAATTCGACTTTGCGCCCATGACTCGCAAACTTCACCCACATTTGGGCGACTGTCCTGGGGTACCTCACAACATATTGACGCCCCCCTGGCGTGGAAGTAGGGGAAACGTGTCAATTTTCACAAAATCGTGATTTTTTCAAAATATTTCTAAGTGTCAAGGACACTTTTGGAAAATCTTCCCCAGGCTCCTGGAAGCCTCCTCGGTACGCCTCCTGCGGTTTCTCCCTGCCTGGAAGTCTGACACTTGTCTGAAATTTTTAGAGTATGAAAACGCGGTTTTTCACCCAAAATTCGACTTTGCGCCCATGACCCGCAAACTTCACCCACATTTGGGCGACTGTCCTGGGGTACCTCACAACATATTGACGCCCCCCTGGCGTGGAAGTAGGGGAAACGTGTCAATTTTCACAAAATCGTGATTTTCTGAAAATATTTCTAAGTGTCAAGGACACTTTTGGAAAATCTTCCCCAGGCTCCTGGAAGCCTCCTCGGTACGCCTCCTGCGGTTTCTCCCTGCCTGGAAGTCTGACACTTGTCTGAAATTTTTAGAGTATGAAAACGCGGTTTTTCACCCAAAATTCGACTTTGCGCCCGTGACTCGCAAACTTCACCCACATTTAGGCGACTGTCCTGGGGTACCTCACAACATATTGACGCCCCCCTGGCGTGGAAGTAGGGGAAACGTGTCAATTTTCACAAAATCGTGATTTTTTTCAAAATATTTCTAAGTGTCAAGGACACTTTTGGAAAATCTTCCCCAGGCTCCTGGAAGCCTCCTCGGTACGCCTCCTGCGGTTTTCCCCCGCCTGGAAGTCTGACATTTTTTACAGTGCGAAAATACGGTTTTTCGCTCAAAATTAAACTTTCCGCCCATGGAACGCACACTGTGCCCCCACCTTGGAGAGTCGCTATGGCGTACTCAGGGTGACTATTAAGCCCACAGACAACCTCCACAGGCCGACTATTAAGCCCCCTCCGTCTTCCGCAGGGCCGACTATTAAGCCCTCCACCGACTTCCGCAGGGCCGACTATTAAGCCCCCCTCCGACTATTAAGCCCCCCTACGGAGTCCACTCAGCCAGCGACTGAAACGTGGTGAGCGGGGTGTGCGCATCCCGGCCGCGCCCAAAGTGCTTCGCCGCGGTCATGGCTGTCGCCACCGAAAACGGCAAATGTTTGTTTCGGCCAAGCTGCAAGGATACATCTCGGAACACAAAAACCAAACCGGTGGGGACATCCTACAGAGAAACACCGAGCCTGCTCTGGGGGGACAAAGACAGAAGGGCGTCCGCCTTCCGAGAGCCCTCACCTGGGTGAGGACCCAAGATGTGCCCTTCTGACAGTGATTACCTCCAGAGAACCAGGACCCCCGTGGGAAGGGTCCTGCCAAGCTCGGGTCGCCCAGATTCGCCTCTCTCACTCGGGTCACGCGCCCAGCCAACGTCCGCAGAAGACTTCCGATAAACACCGAGCCTGCTCTGGGGGGACAAAGACAGAAGGGCGTCCGCCTTCCAAGAGCCCTCACCTGGGTGAGGACCCAAGATGTGCCCTTCTGACAGTGATTACCTCCAGAGAACCAGGACCCCCGTGGGAAGGGTCCTGCCAAGCTCGGGTCGCCCAGATTCGCCTCTCTCACTCGGGTCACGCGCCCAGCCAACGTCCGCAGAAGACTTCCGATAAACACCGAGCCTGCTCTGGGGGGACAAAGACAGAAGGGCGTCCGCCTTCCAAGAGCCCTCACCTGGGTGAGGACCCAAGATGTGCCCTTCTGACAGTGATTACCTCCAGAGAACCAGGACCCCCATGGGAAGGGTCCTGCCAAGCTCGGGTCGCCCAGATTCGCCTCTCTCACTCGGGTCACGCGCCCAGCCAACATCCGCAGAAGACTTCCGATAAACACCGAGCCTGCTCTGGGGGGACAAAGACAGAAGGGCGTCCGCCTTCCGAGAGCCCTCACCTGGGTGAGGACCCAAGATGTGCCCTTCTGACAGTGAAAACCTTCAGAGAACCAGGACCCCCGTGGGAAGGGTCCTGCCAAGCTCGGGTCGCCCAGATTCGCCTCTCTCACTCGGGTCACGCGCCCAGCCAACGTCCGCAGAAGACTTCCGATAAACACCGAGCCTGCTCTGGGGGGACAAAGACAGAAGGGCGTCCGCCTTCCGAGAGCCCTCACCTGGGTGAGGACCCAAGATGTGCCCTTCTGACAGTGATTACCTCCAGAGAACCAGGACCCCCCGTGGGAAGGGTCCTGCCAAGCTCGGGTCACCCAGATTCGCCTCTCTCACTCGGGTCACGCGCCCAGCCAACGTCCGCAGAAGACTTCCGATAAACACCGAGCCTGCTCTGGGGGGACAAAGACAGAAGGGCGTCCGCCTTCCGAGAGCCCTCACCTGGGTGAGGACTCAAGATGTGCCCTTCTGACAGTGATTACCTCCAGAGAACCAGGACCCCCGTGGGAAGGGTCCTGCCAAGCTCGGGTCGCCCAGATTCGCCTCTCTCACTCGGGTCACGCGCCCAGCCAACGTCCGCAGAAGACTTCCGATAAACACCGAGCCTGCTCTGGGGGGACAAAGACAGAAGGGCGTCCGCCTTCCGAGAGCCCTCACCTGGGTGAGGACCCAAGATGTGCCCTTCTGACAGTGATTACCTCCAGAGAACCAGGACCCCCCGTGGGAAGGGTCCTGCCAAGCTCGGGTCGCCCAGATTCGCCTCTCTCACTCGGGTCACGCGCCCAGCCAACGTCCGCAGAAGACTTCCGATAAACACCGAGCCTGCTCTGGGGGGACAAAGACAGAAGGGCGTCCGCCTTCCGAGAGCCCTCACCTGGGTGAGGACCCAAGATGTGCCCTTCTGACAGTGATTACCTCCAGAGAACCAGGACCCCCCGTGGGAAGGGTCCTGCCAAGCTCGGGTCACCCAGATTCGCCTCTCTCACTCGGGTCACGCGCCCAGCCAACGTCCGCAGAAGACTTCCGATAAACACCGAGCCTGCTCTGGGGGGACAAAGACAGAAGGGCGTCCGCCTTCCGAGAGCCCTCACCTGGGTGAGGACTCAAGATGTGCCCTTCTGACAGTGATTACCTCCAGAGAACCAGGACCCCCGTGGGAAGGGTCCTGCCAAGCTCGGGTCACCCAGATTCGCCTCTCTCATTCGGGTCACGCGCCCAGCCAATGTCCACAGCGGATTTCCGACAAATTTTCACTGAAAATTCAACTTTGTGCCCATGAACCAGACACTTTACCCACACTTGGGTCTCTATCTTGGGGTACTTTACAACATATTGACGACCCATGAGGTTGAAGTAGGGAAAATGTGAGATTTTTTTTTTTTTACAAAATCGGGATTGTCTCAAAATTTTTCTAAAAATGTCTAAGGAAGTGTCCTTGACATAACACCTGAGATTTTTCCCTTTCTGAATGTATGACACAACAGGATTCGAACCCGAGACGCCAGCTCGGCAAGGCCGCAGCGCTAACAAGTGAGCCACCGTGCTTTGACTGGGATCGATGGATCCAGTTAGTACCCAATCCGTTACAGATATGACTGATCGACAGCCGTGTAGGTGCCACCCCCTGGGGCTGAGTCATCCCCCGTGATGCCGTATAGGCGATTATGGCAGGTGGATCCGGTCAGGTGCCACCCCTGGGGCTGAGTCATCCCCCGTGATGCCGTATAGGTGATTACAGCAGGTGGATCAGGTGAGGGATATATCATCAACCCTACGGATGTTTAGCGACCGTGGAGGTGCCACCCCCTGGGCTGACTCAACCCCCGTGGTGACCTATATCAGAGTACGGCAAAACACATCCGGTTAATTTCAATCACCTCAGCTGGCGTCTTTCACCTGCGTGGCTGACTCGCGCGGAGGAAAATCATTTGCCACAGTTCAAGACACAGAGAAACACGGCACTTTAATAAACTATTACGAGACGCTCTGTTTGACTGCGGGAAACCCTTCGCAATGGAGCGGTGAGTAGAAGACATTTGTCGGCCACGTAGAGACACATGAATGTACCTTGTAGTGGAGTTGTACACTTGCTGGCAAGGTGACCGGTTTTATTGCTTGTGTCTCCCCCGCAGGCACCCACGGACACCACTTACATGCCCCGTGTGCCACAGGGTAACCAAATATATATCCACACATCTGAGAAGGGTATGCCTGAGGTCACACGGTGATTCGGAGATAAAAACCGCCATAGCCTCCGCAAAGTATCAACTTCGCTGTATCGCCAACAAGGGGACAACAATCCAATTCAGTGAGCTCAAGCCCCTCCAATCCTTGGAGGAGACTGTAGCCTTCTTAGAAGGTCGCGGCTTTTTGATAGCAAACAAGCCTAGGTTTGAGTCACAAATCACACCACTGACCTGTGAAGGGCCCGCTCAGGTACCAACTGACAATCCGGAGCTCCGCCCAGGCTCCATGCCAGAGCTAGATTCAGATGTGATGGATGTGCCTTTCCTTTTACGGCCGGGAGACAGTCTGGAGGGAGACCCGTGCCCCCCGCCAGAGCTAGATTCAGATGAGATGGATGTGCCTTTCCTTTTACGGCCAGTAGACAGTCGGGAGGGAGACCCATGCCCCACGCCAAAGCTAGATTCGGATGAGATGGATGTGCCTTTCCTTTTACGGCCGGTAGACAGTCGGGAGGGAGACCCGTGCCCTGAGCCTGACCACACAGGGAGCATTTCTGACCGCATAGGCAATGAGGAGGTCATGGATGGCAGCAATTTAAGTATCCAGAAAAGGGAATGGAAAGACAAAAACCGCACGGCTACCAAGGCCGCCGGATTGTACAAGCGTCACTCATTGAATCACCCCATGTTAAAGGGGTTCCACTCGTACCTAACAATTACCCATGGGGTCCCAAACTGTCAACAGGAGGTATCAAACGTAGCACGGTTTCTATTTTTTGTGAACCCAAAATCTGTAACTCTGGAGTACCTCGTAAAACCAAACCAGGTTAATAATTTTTTTCAACAACTTGGAAAACTCCATCTATCGAGCCAGACCTCCCTCAAAATGTTGAAGCATATACGGAGATTTACCATGTATCAGATGAGGGCTACCAAACTGAGACTAGAGAATCCTCAACTTTATAAGGCATGCGAAGTGTTCATGAATTTTACAACAGACCTTCAGAAATCATTGTACAAGGGAGCCTGCCGAGAGTCTGTAAGTAAAAGGTACACCGTTCAAAAGAGCCAATATTCAGCGCATTGTTACCAAACCTTGGATGTTGGTTAATTGCCTTTATTTTTCCCCACAGGTACGATCTATTGATGAAGCCATCAAAGTCACCCAAGGACTGCCAGATTATACTGGAGGAGGCAAGGCCAACATTTCTAGCTAGCATCGAGGCTGTGACAGATGGCGGATCAGAAGTAGATCGCCGGGAAGTGGTACTGTACCTCGAGGCCCTTCTGATTCTAAAACATCTCCAAAGACCAGGTGTTGTTCGTAACATGACGGTAAGTCGTCGGGCCCTGTGGGTCAGCGGTATTTGCTGAACCGGTTCAATATTTTTCCACCTTTTTTTTTCACATCGTAGGTTTCAGAGTGGAATGAGAGGATCCATCACACGTACCAAGGAAGACGCAAGACAATTGTGGGTGTGAAGACTCACAAGTGCTCCACCTCTCAGGTAGCAACTTTTGTACTTTCAGAGGAAGAGGAATCGGTAAGCTTTTCTCAAAGCCAGGGAACCCAGGCAACCCCACTCATTGTGGGGAGCAAAACACTCTCTTGTCCCCATGTAAAACCTTTTGGAGGGGTGCCCCCAGACTGGAGAGTAACATATATATATTTTTTTTCTTTTTCAGTGGTTCAATGCGTATGCGGAATATGTCAGACCGGTCTTTACCTTTGGCCGAAAGATTATCACAAACTTTTTCGTGACGTGTACCGGGAAGGTCATAAAAAATCCATCCATGAGACTCAAACGATACCATTCAAGGTAAGGTAGCCACAAGTCAAGTGACCCACAGCCATAAGTAGCAACCAGTACTAACAATGTGCTTTCCTCCGTAGCTACAACCTCCCAAACATCACCAGCCACCTTGTACGGCGGATTTGCGAGACATGGACTTTGTCACAATACACAGATTGCGAAAAGCGCTTGTTTGCACGCTACTTGGCACATACAAACGATGTGGCCGAGAGAGTTTACCGGGAGAAGACCCTGACCGATATGTGCCGTGCCCAAGAGCTAGTGTTCAACGCAGGAAATCATGAGGACGCAAAAATTATGTCGCCAGTAATGGCATCAACCAGTGAATTGGATAACGAGGTGGTAGACCTCACGGAAAGTGATACCGAGTCATCCGATTCTACTGAGGAGTATAGTCTCAAGAATATTCGGCTCATCCCAATCAGGAGAACAAAGCCCTTGTGAATATGTCAATTTTTATCTGACATTAATAAAATTATTCAAATGTACATTCATCTTTGCCTCTTTGACTTGCCTCACTTTTCTCCCACTTTGGGGACCCTTTCGGGGTACTCTGCAACATATTGAAGCCCCTCTTGGGTGGGGGGTAAGGGGAAATGTGATTTTTTTTTTTCTCAGAAAATTGCCCAAAATTTTCCAAGTGTCAAGGACTCTTCCAGAAAAGCTTCCCCAGGCTTCTGGAAGTGTCCTCGGTACACCTCCAGCGGTTTCCCCCTGCCTGGAAGTCTGACACATGTCTGAAATTTTCAAAGTGTGAAAGTATGGTTTTTCACCCAAAATTCAACTTTCCGCCCATGAACCACAGACTTCACCCACACTTAGGTCACTGTCTTGGGGTACACCTCCAGTGCTATGTCACGGTCATCACTGTTGTCACAAAAAATTGACTTTTGTTTAGGCCAAGCAATTTGAGGACGGCACGGCAGCCAGCAGCCCGTACGGTACAGGGGTTGATCAGACCCCCGTACGTCCGGTTGTGGTCTCCGTGCCCCGAAGGGGTTCCCGCTTCTCGCCTGCACCAGGCACGGCAGCCAGCAGACCGTACGGTCCAGGGGTGGGTCAGACTCCCGGACGTACGGTTGTGGTCTCCGTGCCCCGAAGGGGTTCCCACTTCTCGCCTGCACCAGGCACGGCAGCCAGCAGACCGTACGGTCCAGGGGTGGATCAGACCCCCGTACGTCCGGTTGTGGTCTCCATGCCCCGAAGGGGTTCCCGCTTCTCGCCTGCACCAGGAACGGCAGCCAGCAGACCGTACGGTCCAGGGGTGGGTCAGACCCCCGTACGTCCGGTTGTGGTCTCCGTGCCCCGAAGGGGTTCTCGCTTCTCGCCTGCGGCAGGCACAGCAGCCAGCAGACCGTACGGTCCAGGGGTGGGTCAGACCCCCGTACGTCCGGTTGTAGTCTCCGTGCCCCGAAGGGGTTCTCGCTTCTCGCCTGCGGCAGGCACAGCAGCCCGTATGGTCCAGGGGTTGATCAGGCCCCTGTACGTCTGCCCGTGGTCTCCGTGAGTCTTTCGCCCCTATACCCAGGGACCACACCTATGGCCATTTAGCTCAGTTGGTTAGAGCGTGGTGCTAATAACACCAAGGTCGTGGGTTCGATCCCCGTACGGGCCAAGCACATCTACAAACGCCCCTATACCCAGATGACCAATTTGCACATCAGGGTCGCTGCGGACCTCCACCAGAGTTTCCTCTGGCTTCGTCCTGCCCAGGCATAGCTCACCATCTTTCGGGTCCTATCGCGCACTCATGCTCCACCTCCCCGACAGAGGCGGGCCGATGGTGCACCCGCCGTGTCAACCCCCCGGAGCGGGCGGCGGGATCCCACCTCGGCCGGAGCGCCCCGGCCTTCACCTTCATTGCGCCACAGGGTTTCACGTCACAACGGGGGGAGTGACGATGGAAAACCCCATCAGGTGGGCCCAGGGCAGGTGAGTCTGGCCTTGGGGGGACGTAAGGGATAAAGGAGAAGAGACCATCAGGGCACGGAGCCTCAGGCCTCCCTCGTTGTCACCCTTGCGAGGGGACCCCAGCTGCGCCATGGAGGCGATAGATGGAGGGGCAACCCTCAGACAGGCATAGCCCCGGGAGCACCCCGGGGCCGCAAGGTGCGTTCGAAGTGTCGATGATCAATGTGTCCTGCAATTCACACTTAATTCTCGCAGCTAGCTGCGTTCTTCGACGCGCGCGCCGAGTGATCCACCGTTAAGAGTCGCGCTTTCTGGTTTGGGGACACTCGGAGGCGCCCCCCTTTTCACTCTCGTGTCAGCCGGCCGCAAAAGACTGGGATGCTTTGGAGGGTTGTTTTCAAATCTCGGCCCTGTTGCCCGGGCGCTCGGCCTCCCCGTCCCTCCCTCCAGCGGGGAGGAGAACAAAGGAGGGCTCGAGGCTTCTCAACCTACCGCCCAGACCCACATACCCCGGGGAGGGGTGTGTGAGCGCACAGGAGAATGGTACCCGGGACGGCCTTTCGCGTACGCGGGGGGCTTCTTATTTTTCCTCGGCAGGCAGCGGCAGGGCAACAATCGTCGGCGCGAGGCCGGGCGTCTTTTTCCTGGGCGACGGAGCGAGAGGGGCTCCCCGCACCCTCCCGACGTCGCCCGCCCGCTGTCCTCACGTGCCCTCACCGTCCCCACCCTGCGGAGCGCCCTGGCGAAGCAGAAAGAGACCTACCACCGCCCCCATCACGTTCGGTACCCTTCGGGGATTTGGCGGGCGGCTGGCCTCCTGATCTGCACCTCATCGGTATTTTTCACTCGCCCATTAAAGATCCTTCCACAGGTTCATCTAGGGAAACCTTGTTACGACTTTTACTGTCTCTAGATAGTCAAGTTCGATCGTCTTCTCGGCTCTCCACCATGGGTCTTGGCCGAACCCGGCGGGGCCGATCCAAGGACCTCACTAAACCATCCAATCGGTAGTAGCGACGGGCAGTGTGTACAAAGGCCAGGGACTTAATCAATCGAGGGAGAGAAGCCAGATAGGAAGCCCCGCAGCGGGAAGGGCACCCGGAGGAAGGGAAATCCTCCTCGTCGTCCGTGCCGGCAGGCGGGCATCCCGGGGCGTCACCTTCCGGAGGAAAACAGGAGCCTGAACGGCGAGTGCAGTGCCACTGGGGAGATCGTGCACGCTGTACGGTGCGAGGCGGCCGATGCGGAGGGTGTCTGGAAAAAAACCCACCTTGCACGGAGAGGGCGAGGTGACTGGCCTCCGGAGGACACCACGGCTCCCCTGCCTCGTGACCCACCGCTCCCGGGGCGACACACAGAGTCGCTGCTGGGGAGAGGGGCCAGGGCGGTGGGGGGCCTATGCGGCGCCACCATCTGGCTTAGACCCGGCCTCCCGATCGGAGGGCATCTGTTGTAAAAACCACCCCTTGCACGGGGAGGGCCGTAGGTGACTGGCCTTCGGAGGACGCCACGGCCACCCTGCCTCGTGACCCACCGCTCCCGGGGCGACACACAGAGTCGCTGCTGGGGAGAGGGGCCAGGGCGGTGGGGGGCCTATGCGGGGCCTCCGTCTGGCTTAGACCTGCCTCCGCCGCGGGGGGTCCTCGACCCACCGGCGGACGGGCGCGAGGAGTGGGAGAGGGGGGCTGGCCGTCGGGGTCCACCGCGGCTCAGGCGCAGAGCCCGCCAGCGACGCAGAGGTCGCACGGGGGGCGCAGTTGGCCTGGCCGTGTCGGCGTCGCCCTATGGCGTAGTCCCTCGTCCCGGGCTCTTGCCCGTAACCTCAAAGGAGCCCCAACCGAGCGGCGTCTCCCCCCCAAAGCCGTGCCTCCGCTGTTGAGAACAGAAGAAGCCCGGGGCGGCAGTTCGCCGGGTACTCCCCTTCGCCAAAACTCTTTTTGCCCCACTCGTCTCTCCCTTTTCCATCCTCCCTTCTCGCTCTGGGGCGTCCGCTTGGTCTCTCTCTCTCTCTCTCTCTCTCGCTCTCTCCCTCTCGCGCTCCCTTCCGAGCCGCCTCGGAGGACGTCGGACGAGCGGGGAAGGCGACGGCGTTCGGCCGGGCACACCACGCGGTGAGAACCCACTCCGCCTGCCTCCCCACGCATCTGTCGTCCCCCCACTATCGTAGGGGCTCGGGAAAAGACTGGAGAACGCGGAGCTCGGCGGTGGCGTGGAAGCGCCACCCACCGCCGCCGCTCTCGCCGATGCCCACCGCGGAGGCCGCCCATCGGACGCTGGGTGGGGGTCGGCACGGGCCTCCGCGGGCAAGCTGCGCATCTGGAAGTCAAAGGGCCGCCCTCGGAGAAGATCGTTGTGCTACCCCGCGCGGGGAGCGATTCGGACGACGGGCCCCCACGCCGAGGTGGGTGGGCGCCCCGCCATTCGCCCGCGCGGGTCGTCGGACCCCTGCCGTACCACAGTTCGGGTCAAACTCCCCCTCTGCACGGCAGCCACCGTCCTGCGAACGGGAGGCGACTGCCGGCGTGCACGCCCAAGGATGCGTGCCTGAATCCCGGGGGGTAAAAGAGGAAGGAGACCGCCCGCCTTAGACCGACGCGGGCTCCAAAGCCCGGGCCGAGCGAGCGGCACCACCTCCCCACCCGGGAGCGCTGAGCCAAATCGATCGGAGGAAGAGCCGGTGGGGGGCATGGGTGAGAAACCCCACCCGCTGCCATCCTTCCCCTCGGGGAGACGGGGAAGAAACATGCCCGATAGTCCTGGAGGTCCCTCTCCGACACGCTACGGGCGCCCTCGAGACGGAATCCGGGTCACAGTGCGATTCTCTCATAGGTCTCCCCGGTGGCGTGGAAGCGGGAGACATCCGACACAGAGAAACGCCAAGCCTGCTCTGAGGGGACCGAGTCAGGGGGTGCAATCCGCCCTCCTGGAGCCCTCCTCGGGACGAAGACTCCAGATCTGCCTCCCTTCTGACATCCGTCACCCTCGGAGAACCAGAACACGCTTGGGGAGGGTCCGTTCAGGCTCAGGCGACCCGGGAAACGCGTCTCTGACTTGGGGCAGACGACCGGCAAGAGTCCCCCTGGAGCCGCGGAAGCCTGGTGTCGACGCGAGGGCGGACTTCCATGCAAACAGGGGGGTACTCGCCAAACCGCCTACCCGACTTGAGGAACCACGAAAACATCGGAAATCAGTCGGGCCCGAGAGGTACCCCTCTCTCCTATATCCTGCAGCTGGTGTGCAAAAGTGGGTATTTGCATGGCGAAACACCGACCCACACTTTAAGGGAGCGAAGCCGAAAAGTGTCCGACTTCCTGGAGCTGTGCGGCGGATCCGGCGGCCAGAAATTCCTCATTCCGGTTCTATTTTTTTTTTTTTCGATTTTGCGAAATTTGGCGGCCAGGCGGCGTAGCTGGGGCCTGGACTAGCCCGAAACACCTGGAGCCGGCGAGCGGAACGAATTTCCCAACGTTCTGCGGCTCCCGGAAGCCAAAAACGCATCGCCGAAAAATTTCAAAGTCCCAAGGACTCGTTCTTGAAAATCGATCCGGGGGCCATGGAAGTGTCCTCGGTACAGCTTCAGAGCTTTCCCCCCGCCTGGAAGTCTGAAAGTTCTATGTTTGTTCTAAGTGGAAAATCGCGTTTTTTTCAGTGTTCCACCCATCAGACCCAAACTTTGCCCACGCTTAGGTCTCTGTCTCGGGGTGCTTTACAACATATTGACGCCCCTTTAGGGTGGAAGTAGGGGAAAGGGGTCATTTTTCACAAAATCGGAAATTTCTCAAAATATTTCTAAGTGTCAAGGACACTTTTGGAAAATCTTCCCCAGGCTCCTGGAAGCCTCCTCGGTACGCCTACTGCGGTTTCTCCCTGCCTGGAAGTCTGACACTTGTCTGAAATTTTTAGAGTATGAAAATGCGGTTTTTCACCCAAAATTCGACTTTGCGCCCATGACTCGCAAACTTCACCCACATTTGGGCGACTGTCCTGGGGTACCTCACAACATATTGACGCCCCCCTGGCGTGGAAGTAGGGGAAACGTGTCAATTTTCACAAAATCGTGATTTTTTTCAAAATATTTCTAAGTGTCAAGGACACTTTTGGATAATCTTCCCCAGGCTCCTGGAAGCCTCCTCGGTACGCCTCCTGCGGTTTCTCCCTGCCTGGAAGTCTGACACTTGTCTGAAATTTTTAGAGTATGAAAATGCGGTTTTTCACCCAAAATTCGACTTTGCGCCCGTGACTCGCAAACTTCACCCACATTTAGGCGACTGTCCTGGGGTACCTCACAACATATTGACGCCCCCCTGGCGTGGAAGTAGGGGAAACGTGTCAATTTTCACAAAATCGTGATTTTCTGAAAATATTTCTAAGTGTCAAGGACACTTTTGGAAAATCTTCCCCAGGCTCCTGGAAGCCTCCTCGGTACGCCTCCTGCGGTTTCTCCCTGCCTGGAAGTCTGACACTTGTCTGAAATTTTTAAAGTATGAAAATGCGGTTTTTCACCCAAAATTCGACTTTGCGCCCATGACTCGCAAACTTCACCCACATTTGGGCGACTGTCCTGGGGTACCTCACAACATATTGACGCCCCCCTGGCGTGGAAGTAGGGGAAACGTGTCAATTTTCACAAAATCGTGATTTTTTCAAAATATTTCTAAGTGTCAAGGACACTTTTGGATAATCTTCCCCAGGCTCCTGGAAGCCTCCTCGGTACGCCTCCTGCGGTTTCCCCCTGCCTGGAAGTCTGACACTTGTCTGAAATTTTTAGCGCATGAAAATGCGGTTTTTCACCCAAAATTCGACTTTGCGCCCGTGACTCGCAAACTTCACCCACATTTAGGCGACTGTCCTGGGGTACCTCACAACATATTGACGCCCCCCTGGCGTGGAAGTAGGGGAAACGTGTCAATTTTCACAAAATCGTGATTTTCTGAAAATATTTCTAAGTG